>NC_083224.1:14301724-14393692 GCF_032191835.1 Heteronotia binoei
TGGCTTCTAACAGAGAGCAAATATGAAAAAGGCGAGGTTCTCACGAAGCATCCTTCGCCTGACTGCCTAGAAGGATGCTTTTTGGAACGGCACTTTAATTGCTCCCTGGGGAAGGTTAAGCAGTGCGGAGAAACAGCTCTCTCCTTGGGCTGGAGGGACCCTGGGAACAATAGGCTGTTTTTGCATCTCGGAAACATGAATTACAGCCGCTTGCCAAGACGAGAGATGAAGGCTGGTTTTGTCAGAACACAATGTGCACGCAAGAGGCCAGGCTAAACGGACCAGAAAAAAAAAAGAATTGAGATTCGGGTCTCCTGAGTGGTTTTTCGAAACATGAACCGCAGAGGCTGGAGGTGGCAAGAATGGAGAAGAAATGGAGAAGAAAATGTAAAATTTTATTGGCCACTGTGTGACACAGAGTGTTGGACTGGACGGGCCACTGGCCTGATCCAATAGGGCTTCTCTGATGTTCTTATGTGACACAGAGTGTTGGACTGGACGGGCCACTGGCCTGATCCAACAGGGCTCCTCTTATGTTCTTATGTGACACAGAGTGTTGGACTGGATGGGCCATTGGCCTGATCCAACATGGCTTCTCTTATGTTCTTATGTGACACAGAGTGTTGGACTGGATGGGCCACTGGCCTGATCCAACAGGGCTTCTCTTATGTTCTTACGTGACACAGAGTGTTGGACTGGATGGGGCACTGGCCTGATCCAACAGGGCTTCTCTTATGTTCTTCTGTGACACAGAGTGTTGGACTGGATGGGCCACTGGCCTGATCCAGCAGGGCTTCTCTTATGTTCTTATGTGACACAGAGTGTTGGACTGGAGGGGCCATTGGCCTGAACCAACAGGGCTTCCCTTATGTTCTTACGTGACACAGAGTGTTGGACTGGACGGGCCACTTGCCTGATCCAACATGGCTTCTCTTATGTTCTTATGTGACACAGAGTGTTGGACTGGATGGGCCATTGGCCTGATCCAACATGGCTTCTCTTATGTTCTTATGTGACACAGAGTGTTGGACTGGATGGGCCATTGGCCTGATCCAACATGGCTTCTCTTATGTTCTTATGTGACACAGAGTGTTGGACTGGAGGGGCCATTGGCCTGATCCAACATGGCTTCTCTTATGTTCTTATGTGACACAGAGTGTTGGACTGGAGGGGCCACTGGCCTGATCCAACATGGCTTCTCTTATGTTCTTATGTGACACAGAGTGTTGGACTGGATGGGCCACTGGCCTGATCCAACATGGCTTCTCTTATGTTCTTATGTGACACAGAGTGTTGGACTGGATGGGCCACTGGCCTGATCCAACATGGCTTCTCTTATGTTCTTATGTGACACAGAGTGTTGGACTGGAGGGGCCACTGACCTGATCCAACAGGGCTTCTCTTATGTTCTTATGTGACACAGAGTGTTGGACTGCAGGGGCCATTGGCCTGATCCAACATGGCTTCTCTTATGTGACACAGAGTGTTGGACTGGAGGGGCCACTGGCCTGATCCAACATGGCTTCTCTTATGTTCTTATGTGACACAGAGTGTTGGACTGGAGGGGCACCTGGCCTGATCCAAAAGGGCTTCTCTTATGTTCTTATGTGACACAGAGCGTTGGACTGGATGGGCCATTGGCCTGATCCAAAAGGGCTTCTCTTATGTTCTTATGTGACACAGAGTGTTGGACTGGAGGGGCCACTGGCCTGATCCAACAGGGCTTCTCTTATGTTCTTATGTGACACAGAGTGTTGGACTGGAGGGGCCACTGGCCTGATCCAACAGGGCTTCTCTTATGTGACTCAGAGTGTTGGACTGGAGGGGCCATTGGCCTGATCCAACATGGCTTCTCTTATGTTCTTATGTAGAAATGCCTGGGGATGGGGAGGGACAGACGGGGTGGTTTGGGGCAGTAATTCGGGGTTTTGACTAGGGGAGTTAGAGACAAATCAGCACTTGGGGCTCAAACAGACAACACAGAGATCGTGCATCTGGTTCCATTTGTACAGTGCAAACTTCAGTTTTCATGGAGACTCGTTATGCCTTGGGGGCATGCAGGAAACGCTAAAGGGCTTTAACTCTTCAACAGCCTCCACTTGGTTTTGCTATTGAACACACAAACCTGCCTTATACTGGATCAGACCATCAGTCTCTCGAAGTCAGTATTATCTACTCAGACCGGCAGCGGCTCTCCAGGATCTCAGGCAGAGGTCTTTCACATCATCTCCTGTCTGGAAATTTTAACTGGAGATGCCTGGGGTTGAACTTGGGACCTTCTGCATGCCAAGCAGATGCTCTATACCAGGGGTGGCTAAACTTGCTTAATGGAAGAGCCGCATCGAACAAACATCAGATTTTTGAGAGCTGCAAGATGAAGAAGGGAGGGAGGAAGTGGCCCATCCAGTCCTGGCCCCACTGGTGGACCTCCTGATGGCACCTGGGTTTTGGCCACTGTGTGACACAGAGTATTCGACTAGATGGGCCACTGGCCCGATCCAACATGGCTTCTCTTCTGTTCTTATGTCTGGGGCAGTGATGCTCTGTATTCTCGGTGCTCGGGAGGGGCAACAGTGGGAGGGCTTCTAGTGTCCTGGCCCCACTGGTGGGCCTCCTGATGGCACTTGGTTTTTGGCCATTGTGTGACACAGAGTGTTCGACTGGATGGGCCACTGGCCCAATCCAACATGGACCTCTACTCCATATAAGAGAAGCCCTCTACTCCATATAAGAAGAAGAGGTTAAATGGCCATCTGACAGCAGTGAAGATCCTATGAATTTAGGGGGAGGGATTTGCGAGTTTCCTGCATTGTGCAGGGGGTTGGACTAGATGACCCTGGAGGTCCCTTCTAACTCTGTGATTCTATGATGCATGTGGAAGAGCCACATGTGGCTCCCGAGCCACAGTTTGGCCACCCCTGATCTAATGTTTATAGATTTATTTTTTTCCAACTAACTGAAGGCTGTTTGAAAGACGGGTGTCTGGTCTTCTCTTCGCCATCAAACGTTCCAAACAGTTTCCAAGGAGAAGCCCTATCCCACTGTAGCCAAGACCTGAGGTAGCAAGCGCACCAAGAAACTGAAGCCCTAGCCCAGAAAAAAAAAAATTAACCGGCCAATCACAGTTTCGTTTTAAAGAACTCACTTGTTTAATTCCCGTCTTTGCGTCAAGTACAAAAACCAAACTCAAAAAAAGTTTTTTATTGTTCTGGCCCCATTACCCCCACCCCCACCCCCCAGGAACAAAAACACAAAGACACCCCTTTCCTTCCCCCCAACCCTTCCTTCCCATCCCCAACACGACATTGTTAAGTTCACACAAGTAAGACAAGTACAGTAGAGAAATGAGGGTCATTCGAAGGACTTATCTACCCGATGAACTTAACGCTGGTTGTGATAACGCTTTGACTGCCTGGGCTTCCCCTCAGGGAAGAAGATAGAAGATATTGGATTTATATTCCATCCTCCACTCAAGAGTGGCTCACAATCTCCTTTATCTTCCTCCCCCACAACAGACACCCTGTGAGGTGACTGGGGCTGAGAGAGCTCTCACAGCCGCTGCCCTCTCAAAGACAACCTCTGCCAGAGCTATGGCTGACCCAAAGCCATTCCAGCAGGTGCAAGTGGAGGAGTGGGGAATCAAACCCGGTTCTCCCAGATAAGAGTCCGCACACTTCACCACTACACCAAACTGGCTGGGAGTCCTAGTTTGGCGAGGGCCCTAGCCCTCCGCTTACAGAACCATAATTCCCAGGATCTCGTGGAAATGGGGGCACGTTTACCAGACTGGTAAGTCCTGTGGTGCAGATAGGCCCAAAGACATTCCCAGCAATAAATCCATTTCTTCGAGACACAATAAATACATTCAAAAAAAGAAAAGTCCACATTATTGCGTGACAACTTGTGGATAAAGAGTCAGTGGGAACTATGCTCAGCGGGGAAGAGCATGTTCCAAGAATGCGCCTGTGCTTTTCTGCACATCTTTGAGATCTGCCCTTGTCGGAGTCGGTGACCCCGCAATCCGTGAATTCGGGACAAGTGCGCCAGAAAGCAGCGGCCTCTGTGCAAAGTCCAGGGGAGTATGGATTGGGACCTGTCCAAAACGCCAAGCCGACAGAGATCGGGGCAGGGCGCAGCCAGCTGACGCCTCCCATGTTTAGAACTGAAAACTGCAACCAGGATAAAAACCCTTCCATAAGGTTGGGGGCAGAATACAGAACGCGCATTTTGCAGAAATCCCATGGATCGAGAATCGTTTGGTGTTAAAAGCAGTTTGTATGGTTTTGTCCAGGGCTTTATGTGCAGCAGGAACTGCTTTGCATAAAAGGCCACACACAAAAAAGGCCTGGGCCACGCCCCTGATGTAGCCAATCCTCCTGGAGCTTACAGTAGGCCCTGTACTAAGAGCCCTATAAGCTCTTGGAGGAGTGGCTACATCAGGGGTGTGTGGCCCAGGGCTTTTTTTGTAGCAGGAACTCCTTTGCATATTAGGCCACACACCCCTGATGTAGCCAATTCTCCAAGAGCTTACAGGAAGAAGAAGACTGCAGATTTATACCCCACCCTTCTCTCTGAATCAGAGACTCTGAGTGGCTTACAATCTCCTATACCTTCTCCCCACCACAACAGACACCCTGGTGAGGTGAGTGGGGCTGAGAGAGCTCTGACAGAATCTGCCCTTTCAAGGACAACTCCTACGAGAGCTATGGCTGACCCAAGGCCACGGCAGCAGCTGTAAGTGGAGGAGTGGGGAATCAAACCCGGTTCTCCCAGGTAAGAGTCCGCACACTTAACCACTACACCAAACTGGCTCTTAGTACAGGGCCTACTGTAAGCTCCAGGAGGATTGGCTACATCAAGAGGGTGTGGCCTAATTTCCAAAGGAGTTCCTGCTACAAAAAAGCCCTGGCGGAGCTCATTAGCATGACTCGTTAGCATATCCCCCTCCAACCAGGCAAAAGCAACCTGACACAAGAAAGGAGAGCCCCTGGCAAGTGAGGCCTGCTTGGGCTGGCTAGAGATCCAGCCAACCCAAGCAGGCCTCGCTTGCCTGGGGCTCTCCTGGGCTGCACCCGCCCCCACAGTCAAAAGGCCAGCAAGCCACCTACCACCCAAAATCACATAAGAAGTGGAGACAGGGTGACGTGGGCTTCTCTGGGGATTAATGAGGGCTGCTGGGGGTACGGCAAAACTAGCTGCCCCTCTCCTAATCCAGGGATTATTATGCAGCTGCACCTCCTATTCAATGGACCAGGTAGGTGGGGAGGAGGAGGGGGGACCCTCAGAAAGGTTCAGGAGCTGTGCTCCTGTGAGCTCCTGCTGAATCTGAGGCCTGCTTCTGGGTGCTTAGCAATTACAGGAGGCTCTCTCCCTCTCAGTGGCAAGTGGGTGAAAGGAGGAGGAGGGGGACGAGGAGGAGGAAGAAGACGACGACATTGGATTTATATTCTGCCTTCCACTCAGAGTCTCAGAGCCGTTCACAATCTCCTTTATCTTCCTCCGACACAACAGACACCCTGTGAGGTGGGCAGGGCTGAGAGAGCTCTAACAGAAGCTGCCCTTTCAAGGACAACTCCTATGAGAGCTATGGCTGACCCAAGGCCATTCCTGCAGTGGCAAGTGGAGGAGTGGGGAATCCAACTCGGTTCTCCCAAGAAGAAGATGATATTGGATTTATATCCCGCCCTCCACTCCGAAGAGTCTCAGAGCGGCTCACAATCTCCTTTACCTTCCTCCCCCACAACAAACACCCTGTGAGGTGGGTGGGGCTGGAGAGGGCTCTCACAGCAGCTGCCCTTTCAAGGACAACCTCTGCCAGAGCTATGGCTGACCCAAGGCCATTCCAGCAGGTGCAAGTGGAGGAGTGGGGAATCAAACCCGGTTCTCCCAGATAAGAGTCTGCACACTTAACCACTACACCAAACTGGAAGGATAGTGGGTGAGCATCTGGTTTGCAAACAGAAGTTCCCAGGTTCAATCCCCGGCATCTCCAGTTAAAAGGATCAGGCAGTAGGGGATGGGAAAGACCTCTGCCTGAGACCCTGGAGAGCTGCTGCGAGTCCGAGCAGGCAATGCTGACTTTAACGGATCAAGGGTCTGGTTCAGTACAAGGCAGCTTCGCATGTCCACGTGAAGATGCCAGCTTGGGTTGCTAAGCAACAGCAACTTGCCTTCTCTTCTTGCTGTTGTCTTTAAAAAAGGCAGCGGAGGGTCAAATGCTGCTCATCCCTAGAACGAGGGGCCGAGAATCATTCGGGGAGATGATGTGGAACCAGAATTGGGGGCTGGATATCCTTTCCAGATCTCTGCCTAGATGCAGGCATGCCAAGGGCTTTTTTTTGTGCAGCAGGAACTCCTTTGCCTATTAGGCCACGCCCCTCTGATGTAGCCAATGCTCCTGGAGCTTACAGTAGGCCCTGTCAGATGAGCCCTGTAAGCTCCAGGAGGATTGGCTACATCAGGGGTGTGTGGCCCAGGGGTGGAATTTTAGCAGGAGCTCCTTTGCCTATTAGGCCACGCCCCTCTGATGTAGCCAATCCTCCTGGAGCTTACAGTAGGCCTCGTACTAACAGCCCTATAAGCTCCAGGAGGATTGGCTACATCAGGGGTGTGTGGCCCAGGGGTGGAATTCTAGCAGAAGCTCCTTTGCCTATTAGGCCACACCCCTCTGATGTAGCCAATCCTCCTGGAGCTTACAGTAGGCCCTGTACTAACAGCCCTATAAGCTCCAGGAGGATTGGATACATCAGGGGTGTGTGGCCCAGGGGTGGAATTCTAGCAGGAGCTCCTTTGCATATTAGGCAACGTCCCTCTGATGTAGCCAATCCTCTTGGAGCTTACAGTAGACCCTGTACGAAGAGCCCTGTAAGCTCTGGGAGGATTGGTTACATCAGGGGTGGGTGGTCTAATACGCAAAGGAGTTCCTGCTACCCAAAAAGCCCTGGTCTGCTCCAGCATAAGGCAGCTCCATGGGCTTCATGGCACAAGTGGGGGTTCAAACCTGGGACTCCGAGCTCAAACAGACAACACAGAGATCGTGCATCTGGTTCCATTTGTACAGTGCGAACTGCAGTTTTCATGGGGCCTCGTTTTGCCTTGGGGGCATGCAGGAAGTGCTAAAGAGCTTTAACTCTTCAACCTCCGCTTGGTTTCGCTATTGAGCCCATGAAAGCGTCTTACACTGAATCAGACCATCAAAGTCAGTATTTTCTACTCAGACCGGCAGCGGCTCTCCAGGGTCTCAGGTTGAGGGCTTTCACATCACCTCCTACCTAGTCCTACCGACTGAAGATGCCTGGGATTGAACTTGGGACCTTCTGCATGCCAAGGAGACGCTCTATACCAGGGGTGGCCAAACTTGCTTAATGTAAGAGCCACCTAGAATAAATGTCAGGCGTTTGAGGGCCACGAGACACGAACGACAGATGTTTGAAAGCAGGCGGGCGAGAAGGAAAATGGGAGGAAGGAGAGGTCGAAAGAAAGCAACTTTAATTTTAACTGCATTCCTCAAGCCCCTGGCTGACTCTGATTGGTGGCTTGAAGAAATACCTTCTCCAAGCTGGCCAATGGGGCGGTGGGGGGATCCCAAGCCACAGTCTGGCCACCCCGGAACTAGGCAGAGCCAACTTCAAGCTGATTTTCCCCCTGCTTGGAGGGTAGGGGGCGGAATTAATATCTATGTGGTTTTTGGCCTGACTCAGTGGCTAAGGTTAGCCTGATCTCATTAGATCTCGGAAACTAAGCAGGGTCGGCCTTGGTTAGTACTTGGATGCGGGACCACCAAGGAAGCCCAGGGTTGCTACGCAGAGGCTGGCCATGGCCGTGGCTCAGTGGAAGAGCCTCTGCTTGGCATGCAGAAGATCCCAGGTTCAATCCCCGTCATCTCCAGTTAAAAGGACCAGGCAGGAGGTGATGTGAAGGACCTCTCCCTGAGACCCTGTAGAGCAAGGAGGAGGAGCCATGGCTCAGTGGCAGAGCCTCTGCTTGGCATGTAGAAAGTCCCAGGTTCAATCCCCGTCATCTCCAGTTAAAAGGAACAGGCAGGAGGTGATGTGAAGGACCTCTCCCTGAGACCCTGTAGAGCCACGAGGAGCCATGGCTCAGTGGAAGAGCCTCTGCTTGGCATGCAGAAGGTCCCAGGTTCAATCCCCACCATCTCCTATTAAAAGGACCAGGCAGTAGGTTATGGGAAAGACCTCAGCCTGAGACTCTGAAAAGCTAGGAGGAGGAGCCATGGCTCAGTGGCAGAGCCTCTGCTTGGCATGCAGAAGGTCCCAGGTTCAATCCCTGGCATCTCCAGTTAAAAGGAACAGGCAGTAGGTTATGGGAAAGACCTTAGCCTGAGACTCTGGAAAGCTAGGAGGAGGAGCCATGGCTCAGTGGAAGAGCATCTGCTTGGCATGCAGAAGGTCCCAGGTTCAATCCCCAGCATCTTCTGCTAAACCAGGGCTGGCCAAACTTGCTTGATGTAAGAGCCACATAGAATAAACATTAGATGTTTGAGAGCCGCAAGACATAAAAGTCAGACGTTTGAGAGAAGGAAGGAAGGAGGGCGGGAGGGAAGAAAGGAAAATAGATGGGGAGAGGTGGAAAGAAAGCAACTTTAACTTTCAATGCATTCTCCAAGCTGCTGGCTGGTTTGACTTGGAGAGGTGATTTAAGGGTAAATGCCTTCTCCAAGCTGGCTGATGGGGCGTTAGGGACTTTGAGAGCCACACAATATGTGTGAAAGAGCCACATGTGGCTCCTGAGCCACAGTTTGGTCACCCCTGTGCTAAACGGACCAAGCAGTGGATGATGCTAAAGACCTCCTCCGCTTGAGACCCTGGAGAGCTGCCCTTTGAGGAGACGATGCTGACCTTGGTGGACCAATGGACTGATTCCGTTTAAGGCAGCTTGATGTGCACAGTCCCCACGGAGAGACTACAATCCAGGGAAAGGTCATCCAAGCGTCCACTCCTGTTTAAGCTAATTCTTGTCTCATCGGAACTGACAACAGCTCCCGAGGGCTTCTGGGTATGAACAATGCTATTCCCTGCTCACTTTATAGCAAGCCGAACCAACCGAAGAAGAAAGAACAGGGCCGTGGCAGGGAACAACACGCAACCGCCCAAAACAGGAGCAAAGATGAAGAGAAGGGATTGGATTTATATCCCGCCCTTCACTACCCGAAGGAGTCTCACAGCGGCTTCCAATCTCCTTTCTCTTCCCCTCCCCACAATTGACACCGGGAGGGAGGTGGGGCTGAGAGAGCTCTGACAGAAACTGGTCTTGAGGGGAGCAGCTCTGCAAGAACTTGCGGCTGACTTATGGTCGCTTCAGGAGGTGCATGCGGAGAAGCGGGGAATCCAACCCGGTTTCTCCCAGATAAGAGTCCGCACACGTAACCACTGCAACCAATGGGCTCTCAGCTGAGAACCTGGACAGCAGCTGCCAGTCTGAGCAGACCTCGATGCACCACGGGTCTGCTTCAGTATAGGACAGCTTCGTATGTTCATGTGATGCAGAGCAGTTAAGAGGGAAAGGCTGCCATGAGGCAAGAGGAGGTGGGAAGGGCTGTGGCTCAGTGGGAAAGCCTCTGCTTTGCATGCCGAAGGTCCCAGGTTCAATCCCCGGCATCTCCAGTTAAAATGACCAGGTAGTAAATGATGAGAAAGACTTCTGCCTGAGACCCTGGAGAGCAGCTGCCAGCCTGAGTAGACAATACTGACCTTGATGCACCAAAGAGAGCCAGTTTGGTGTAGTGGTAAAGTGCGTGGACTCTTATCTGCGAGAACCGGGTTCGATTCCCCACTCCTCCACTTGCAGCTGCTGGAATGGCCTTGGGTTCGCTGTAGCTATCCCAGAAGTTGTCCTTGAAAGGGCAGCTTCTGTCAGAGCTCTCTCAGCCCCACGTACCTCACAGGGTGTCTGCTGTGGGGGAGGAAGGGAAAGGAGATTGTGAGCCGCTCTGAGACTCTGTCCTTGAAAGGGCAGCTGCTGGGAGAGCCCTCTCCAGCCCCACGTACCTCACAGGGTGCCTGTTGTGGGGGAGGAAGGTAAAGGAAATTGTAAGCTGCTCTGAGACTCTGAGATTCAGAGTACAGGGCGGGATATAAATCCAATACCATCATCTTCTTCTTCAAAGATCTGATTCGGTATAAGGCAGCGTCATGCTTTTGAGATGATATAACTCATGCCCAGTTTGCTGCACTAAAAACTTCTGGCCCTACTGGGGAAAACTGAGACATAACGATGCATTTTTTGGGGTGGGGTTGAAAGCAACTCAACGTTGGCGATTTCCAGCAGGAAACCACAGCAACGGGATATGATTAAATGTTCACTGTCTGTCCCAGATTCCTCCTTAAACACGCAGCCCAAAGAGATGTAAACCTACTACGAGAATCACACCGGGGGGTGGGGGGTGGGGTAGAAAGGTCACGGAACTCCATGGAACACGCAGGACAGCTTTTGAGATCTTGGGAAGCCACAAACAGCCAGAACAGGGGCCCATTTATTGGCACGAGGGTCACCGCTAGGTCTCTGCAGCACCTCTCTGCAGGAAGAGCGGGCTTCCCGCTCAGAGCCCTTGATGGCATGCAGAGCCCCAGACGTGGCCTATACTCCCACTCCGCTCTCCAGAATGGCTCTTAAGGGTCAACGATTTTCGGGGGGGGGGCATCAGCTTGCATGCCGACCCTGCAGCCTGGCGGATGAGGCCGCTGACAAATTGCAAGGATGCAGGATGCAAAGTCCCTGCAGGCCGAAACTGAGCCTCAGGTAACGCATTCGAGGGCGCTCCCACACACCCCGAATAATGTGCTTTCAATCCCCTTTTAAGAAGAAGACCGTAGCTTTATACCCCGCCCTTCTCTCGGAATCAGAGTCTCAGAGCGGCTTACCGTCTCCTTTATCTCCTTCCTCCACAACAGACACCCTCTGAGGTGGGGGGGGGGGTGAGAGAGCTCTCCCAGAAGCTGCCCTTTCAAGGACAACTCCTGCAAGAGCTATGGCTGACCCAAGGCCATCCCAGCAGCTGCAAGTGGAGGAGTGGGGAATCAAACCTGGTTTTCCCGGATAAGAGTCCACACATTTAACCACTACACTAAACTGGCTCTCTTTACAGTTGGGTTTTACTGTGGGCATTTCCCCATTTCCGTGTTCCTCACTTATAAGTTCCTGTTTTCATCAGGGTTCCCTCCCCACTTTATCTACATGCGTTTTGCTCCCTCTAGTGGTCAATTTGATTCTACATTGGTTGATCTCCATCGTATCTCCCTGCAGATTTAGACTTCAGGTTTTTACGCCAGACGTAAACCGCTGTAATATCAAATCGACCAGTAGAGGGAGCACAACACAGAACAGGCCCCCCCGCACCCCTGAAGAAGAAGAAGAAGAAGAAGAAGGAACTTACGAGCAAGGAAAAGAAGAAGGTGAGAAAGACCTGTGTGAAAGGACAAAACCCACTTGAAAATAGTAGCTAAAGTGGATTGAAAATGCATCATTTAGCATGTGCGACAGCAACAGACCCACATTTGGTCTGGGTTCAGCGGGCCACAGCTCTGTGTAAGGCAGTTCCATCTGTTCACAGAGGGTCCTCTCTAGCAATTAAATAAATTTCAGGGAAACTGTGTTGTTTTTTGGCACAAGAGAAACAAGGGGCTACATTCAAGACAGTCTATGACCCCGGGGCAGGAGGAACGGACACGTTCTAAACATATATTTTCCACTGTAGACAGGTCTCGCTTAATGACGCTTAATTAAAAAGGTTGGGGGGGGGATAAAGGCAGAGCACAGAGATTTGAAAAGGGCTGAGCTCTGTGGCTGTTGAGCCATTCACACCCACTCCGAGGCAGTCTAGAGGAAAATCCCGAGTTCAAATTCCTGACATCTGGTGTGACGAAGGGACGAAGAAAGCCGGACTAAGCAAGTCCTGGCTCAGATTTAGCCTCTCTCAGGAACCCAACAGAAGGCCTTACGCAGACCACCCTTAGGGGGCTTCTACGCATCAATGGGTATTCTGTTATCACTGCGCTACACCAATAATTCATGGCTGGGTTAGGTGATGTTATGTGAAGCCAATCCAGTTGCAAACGACGACTCCGGCACATCGATAGCAGTGCAATCTGTAACGATGCCCGGAGCCAACCGGAAGCCAGTCTCTGATTTGCCGTACCCACCTGCTGTAGCATTTCCCCCCCTTTTAAAAACGGTTCTTTTGACTGTCACGTAATAACAATAGTTTGGGTTTACAAGAAACTCGGAAACGTTCCAAGCGCTTCGCGGACGTGATGCTGTCACAGTCCTTAACAACAACCCTGCGAGGCGGATCAGTCTTATCCACATACCGACAACTGGGGGATGTTGAGCTTGCCGAAGTCCGCCTTGTGAGCTCACGGCAAAGCCAGGATTCCAACTGGGGGTTCTTTGTGAGAAACCGCACCGTGCTTTCGCCGCACCATCTCCCACGGCTGCCCCGACCGTGTTGGGAAACCTACCAAGACCGTTGAAATGAGACAAGAAACATATATGGAGATCGCTGCAAACTCCACTGGCTCGGGAAGTCTACCGAGTTCACCAAGAGGAAGAACGACTGTGGGTCTCCGTCCCCCTGCGCCTGGTTCCAGCCAAGGAGCAGTCGTACACTGTGACTGGATCCTGCACGGCTGAGTCTTGTGAGTCCGGGAGGGCTCTCGTTTCTTGCGGCATGAATTTGAAATCTGTTCGGATGGCTGGTTTCAAGATGGAGGATGAAGAGACAAAGGCGCAGGGAAGAGAGAGCTTCGCCCTCTGCATCCTTGGGAGTCTGTCTCTGTCTCTTTCCAAGTATGCAGTAGACGAGTCCCTAATATGCAAAGGAGATGTGACCCAGACCAGATGTTGGTGGTCCACACCGTCCATTGTCCCAGAGATGTTTTCAGGTCACAGTGTTGCGCCAGTCTGCTGCCAGACAGGTGGAGGGGTTACGAGACGTTTCCATAAGAAGCTGCAAAGGGAGGTAGAATAAGAAAGGAATGGAAAAGGGAATAAGTACGGTGGCTGTTGAGGAACACCGGTAGCTGCTGAAGGACGGGGGAGAGAGTCGCCGCAACAATAGGAACCCCAGACCTTCTTTCGTAGCAGGAACTCCCTTGTTTCTGTACATACCCGCAACATAATGTTACCTAGTGTACGCACCACTCTCTGCAAAGGTTTAGCACGGGGGTGGCCAAATTTGCTTAATGTAAGAGCCACATAGAATAAACATCAGATGTTTGAGATATGAATTTCAGATGCTCGAGAGCCACAAGATATGAACGTTAGATGTTGCAGAGCTGCAAGACAGGAAGGCAGGCAGGCAAATAAGTGGGGGAGGGAGTGAGAGGTGGAAAGAAAGCAGCTTTAACTTTAAATGCATTCTCCAAGCCACCAACTGACTTGGCTTGGAGAAGTTATTTAAAGAGAGACATGCCTTCTCCAAGCAGGCCAACAGGGGAGTGGGGGGGGGTTCAAGAGCCACACAATACATGTCAAAGAGCCACATGCGGCTCCCAAGTCACAGTTTGTCCACCCCTCCTTTAGCGTTCTTATCTTTACAATAAAAAAGGCCAACGCCATGCTGGGAATCATTAGGAAGGGAATTGAAAACAAATCAGCCAGTATCATAAGGCCCCTGTATAAATTGATGGTGCGGTCTCATTTGAAGTACTGTGTGCAATTCTGGTCGCCGCACCTCAAAAAGGATATTATAGCATTGGAGAAAGTCCAGAAAAGGGCAATTAGAATGATTACAGGTTTGGAACACTTTTCCTATGAAGAAAGGTTAAAACGTTTGGGGCTCTTTAGCTTGGAGAAATGTCGACTGCGGGGTGACATGATAGAGGTTTACAAGATAATGCATGGGCTGGAGAAAGTAGAGAAAGAGGTACTTTTCTCCCTTTCTCACAATACAAGAACTCGTGGGCATTCGATGAAATTGCTGAGCAGTCGGGTTAGAACGGATAAAAGGAAGCCCTTCTTCACCCAAAGGGTGATTAACATGTGGAATTCACTGCCACAGGAGGTGGTGGCAGCTACAAGCATAGCCAACTTTAAGAGGGGATTGGATAAAAATATGGAGCAGAGGTCCATCAGTGGCTATTAGCCACATTATATATATATATGTATGTGTGTGTGTACACACACACACACATATATTGGCCACTGTGTGACACAGAGTGTTGGACTGGATGGGCCATTGGCCTGATCCAACATGGCTTCTCTTATGTGACACAGGGTGTTGGACTAGATGGGTCATTGGCCTGATCCAACAGGGCTTCTCTTATGTTCTTATGTGACACAGAGTGTTGGACTGGAGGGGCCATTGGCCTGATCCAACAGGGCTTCTCTTATGTTCTTATGTGACACAGAGTGTTGGACTGGAGGGGCCACTGGCCTGATCCAACATGGCTTCTCTTATGTTCTTATGTGACACAGAGTGTTGGACTGGAGGGGCCATTGGCCTGATCCAACATGCCTTCTCTTATGTTCTTATGTGACACAGAGTGTTGGACTGGAGGGGCCACTGGCCTGATCCAACATGCCTTCTCTTATGTTCTTATGTGACACAGAGTGTTGGACTGGAGGGGCCATTGGCCTGATCCAACATGCCTTCTCTTATGTTCTTATGTGACACAGAGTGTTGGACTGGAGGGGCCATTGGCCTGATCCAACATGCCTTCTCTTATGTTCTTATGTGACACAGAGTGTTGGACTGGAGGGGCCACTGGCCTGATCCAACAGGGCTTCTCTTATGTTCTTATGTGACACAGAGTGTTGGACTGGAGGGGCCATTGGCCTGATCCAACATGGCTTCTCTTATGTTCTTATGTGACACAGAGTGTTGGACTGGAGGGGCCACTGGCCTGATCCAACATGCCTTCTCTTATGTTCTTATCTCCAGTAGAGCGCTAAAACTCTGCAGAGGGTGGTACATATACTAGGTAACGTTAACTACGATAGATCAGCCAGGGCTTTGTTTTGTTGCAGGAACTCCTTTGCATATTAGGCCACAAACCCCTGATGAAGCCAATCCTCCTGGAACGTACAGTAAGCCCTGTACGAAGAGCCCTGTCAGCTCTTAGAGGATTGGCTACATCAGGGGTGTGTGGCCTAATATGCAAAGGAGCTCCTGCTAGGAAAAAAACAAGCCCTGAGGACCTCACAGTGCTTCGGGCTGCTTCATCCCATGGCCTTGCCGGCCCCTCCCCCCGCTGCCCCTCTATCCAGGCTCGGAAAGAAAGCCGCATGACACCATGCCCTTCCCCCCCTCCCCTCCCCCGCTCTACCTTGACTGAGGAGCTGAAGGTTGCGGACCTCTTCCCGCACCTGCAGCTGAAGCACCTGCTGGAGGACTTCCTGCCGCTGAGACTCGTGGATAATCCCCATGCGCTGCAGCTTCTCCGCGTT
The DNA here is from genome assembly GCF_032191835.1 of Heteronotia binoei. Lineage (NCBI taxonomy): Eukaryota > Metazoa > Chordata > Lepidosauria > Squamata > Gekkonidae > Heteronotia > Heteronotia binoei. Next base: position 14,317,130 of record NC_083224.1, read on the forward strand.
TAACCGTAAGAGCGCCCGTCCTGGCAAGAAAAAAGCAACCGAGACTCATTCACAGGCTTACCAATCTCCTGGCCGGCTTTTGTTGCCTGCCACCGCTCCAAGATGAGGAGGAAGAAGTTTAATAAAAAACAACCAGTGGCGTTACATGTGCTGCTACGTCACTCCCAGGGAAAACCCAGAAGTGACACAGAGTAGCTCTAGGAACTTCTGCGAACTCTATGAGTTTTACCACAGAGCTTCCGGTGATTCCTAGAGCTAACTTAACATCATTTCCAGGTTTTCCCCGGAAGTGACAAAACAGCACATGCAATGTCGTGACACCCTCCCCCCCCCCCACATATCCCTGCTCTCCCAACCCTCCTGTCTGACAATCCTATTAATTCAGTAGGACAAGCTGGCATAGCTTGGGCTGTTTGCATTTGTTGCTTGTGTGTCTCTATTGTGCTCCCACCCCACTTTTCTACATGTGTTTTTGCTCCACCTAGTGGTCAATTTGATATTACATCACTGTATGTTTGGCATATCTCCCTGCAGATTTAAACTGCAGGTTTTTATGCTGGACATACAGCAATATAATATTGAATCGGCTGCTAGAGGAAGAAAAATACATGTAGGAAAAAAAATTGAGAATGTTGACAAGCCCCAGCAATTGGGCTAATTCAGCTTCACAGAATCATAGAGTTGGAAGGGGCCTTCCGGGTCATCGAGTCCACCCCCTACACAATCTAGCCTCTGTCTGAAAACCTCCAAAAGAGGAGAGCCCACCACCTCCCAAGGAGGAAGCCTGTTCTACTTAGGAACAGCTCTAACGGTTCCTAAGTAGTTCTTCCAAATGTTTAGTTGAAAAACCCTTTTGATTTAATTTCATCCTGTTAGTTCTGGTCCTTCCTTCTGGGACCACAGAAAACAATTCCACACCATCCTCTCTATGACAGCCCTTCAAGTCCTTGAAGATGGTGATCGTATCACCTCTCAGCTGCCTCCTCTCCAGGCTCAACATGCCCAGCTCCTTCAACCCTTCTTCATAGGACTTGGTCTCCAGACTCCTCACCATCTTTGTCGCCCTCCTCTGGACACCTTCCAGCTTGTCTAGATCCTTCTTAAAATATGCTTCCCCAAACTGAACACAATACTCTAGGTGAGGTCTAACCACAGCGGAGCAAAGCGATACCATCACTTCACGTGATCTGGACACTATACTTCCATTGATACAGCCCAAAACTGCATTTGCCTTTTTAGCTATCACATCATACTGTTGGACTGGCTGGAACCAGGTCTGACTGGACCTGGTCAGAACAGCCTCCCACCTGTCCAGTTCTATCACTGTCATTGGCCTGCCAGGAAGTGAAGATGTTTCTGCTTTGTTTGGTTTATGTCCAGGGGTGGAATTCTAGCAGGAGCTCCTTTGCATATTAGACCACACCCTCCCGGATGTAGCCAATCTTCCTGGAGCTTGCAGCAAGCCCTGTACTAAAAGCCTTGTAAGCTCTTGAAGGATTGGCTACATCAGGGGCGTATGACCTAACATGCAAAGGAGCTCTTGCTAGAATTCCACCCCTGCTTATGTCTGTTTTTAGTTGTTATCAATATCTGTTTCTGTATGTATTTAAAGCCTATTTTAATCCTCTCAATGTGCCAAATTGGAAACCAAGGGATGTGTTGTCCAAGCACTTCCGCCTCTATCCTTCTTCCCGCATCCAAATTCTGCCCTGAACCTCAAAGCAACCTGTCATTAGCAGTGTTCTCTCTAAGCCAGAACACTCTAAGCAGTGTTCTCTCTGGCCAAACTTGTTTAATGTAAGAGCCACATAGAGAAGAAGAAGACTGCAGATTTATACCCCGCCCTTCTCTCTGAATCAGAGACTCAGAGCGGCTTACAATCTCCCATATCTTCTCCCCACACAATAAACACCCTGTGAGGTGGGTGGGGCTGAGAGGGCTGTCACAGCAGCTGCCCTTTCAAGGACAACGCCTATGATAGCTATGGCTAACCCAAGGCCATTCCAGCAGGAGAGCCAGTTTGGCGTAGTGGTTAAGTGTGCGGACTCTTATCTGGGGAGAACTGGGTTTGATTCCCCACTCCTCCGCTTGCACCTGCTAGCATGGCCTTGGGTCAGCCATAGCTCTGGCAGAGGTTGTCCTTGAAAGAGCAGCTGCTGTGAGAGCCCTCTCCAGCCCCACCCACCTCACAGGGTGTCTGCTGTGGGGGAGGAAGGTAAAGGAGATTGTAGGCCGCTCTCTGTCCTTGAAAGGGCAGCTGCTGGGAGAGCCCTCTCCAGCCCCACCCACCTCACAGGGTGTCCGTTGTGGGGGAGGAAGGGAAAGGAGATTGTGAGCCGCTCTGAGACTCTTCGGAGTGGAGGGCGGGATATAAATCCAATATCTTCATCTACCTCATAGGGTGTCTGTTGTGGGGGAGGAAGGGAAAGGAGATGGTGAGCCGCTCTGAGACTCTTCGGAGTGGTGGGCGGGATTTAAATCCAATATCTTCATCTACCTCATAGGGTGTCTGTTGTGGGGGAGGAAGGGAAAGGAGATTGTGAGCCGCTCTGAGACTCTTCGGAGTGGAGGGCGGGATATAAATCCAATATCTTCATCTACTTCATAGGGTGTCTGTTGTGGGGGAGGAAGGGAAAGGAGATGGTGAGCCGCTCTGAGACTCTTCGGAGTGGAGTGCGGGATATAAATCCAATATCTTCATCTACCTCATAGGGTGTCTGTTGTGGGGGAGGAAGGGAAAGGAGATGGTGAGCCGCTCTGAGACTCTTCAGAGTGGAGGGCGGGATATAAATCCAATATCTTCATCTACCTCACAGGGTGTCTGTTGTGGGGGAGGAAGGGAAAGGAGATGGTGAGCCGCTCTGAGACTCTTCGGAGTGGAGGGCGGGATATAAATCCAATATCTTCATCTACCTCACAGGGTGTCTGTTGTGGGGGGGGAAGGTAAAGGAGATTGTGAGCTGCTTTGAGACTCTTCAGAGTGGAGGGCGGGATATAAATCCAATATCTTCATCTACCTCACAGGGTGTCTGTTGTGGGGGAGGAAGGGAAAGGAGATGGTGAGCCGCTCTGAGACTCTTCGGAGTGGAGGGCGGGATATAAATCCAATATCTTCATCTACCTCACAGGGTGTCTGTTGTGGGGGAGGAAGGGAAAGGAGATGGTGAGCCGCTCTGAGACTCTTCAGAGTGGAGGGCGGGATATAAATCCAATATCTTCTTCATCTTCTTCAGGTGCAAGTGGACGAGTGGCGAATCAAACCAGATAAGAGTCCGCACACTTAACCACCACACCAAACTGGCTCTCTAGAGTAAACATCAGATGTTTGAGACCCGCAAGACATGAACATCAGATGTTTGAGAATTGGAAGGAAAGACAATAGATGGGGAGGGAGAGGTAGAACAAAAGCAACTTTAACTTCAAATGTATTCTCCAAGCCAGCTCAGAGAAGTGATTTAGAGAGACAAATACCTTCTCCAAGTCAATGGGGTGATGAGGGCTTCAAGAGTCACATGACATGTGTGAAACAGCCGCGTGGCTCATAAGTACCACCCCTGCTCTAAGCTGTGGAGTCTTGTGAGCTGAAATTCTACTTTGTGTGCTACTGGCGTTAAAGCCGTGAGCTACTGCATACATTCGTTTGTTCCGGGGCTATTTTTTCCTGAGCTAGGCCAAAAATGTGCGAGCCAGAGGCTAAAAATCTGTGAGCTTAGGGGGAACTCAGCTTAGGGGGAACACTGGTCATTAAAAGCAGCCAAGAAAGGAGGAGGGGGAGACACTGGAATATTCTCCTGCGGAACTACCTGCCCCATTTTTCTTGCTGCTTTTGAGCCATGACGTAGCAGGAATGTCTGTGGTGTACCACCGATTTAAGCAGTCAGCTAACATCCGTGTCTTGCTGTCAATGCTCTGAGTCACTTGGGGAGGAGAAGTATTTTTTAAAAAGCAAGCCATTTTAAGACTGCTCGCTGTCCTTGCTTGGCACCAGCTATAAAGAATCAGCCTCCAAATGGCACTCGAAAAGTTGCAGCACTTGTGCTCTCACCAAAACTTCGGCCGAGCCGCCCTCTCACGGAAGCTTCGGCCGAGCCGTCCCCTCACGGAAACTTCGCCCGAACCGCCCTCTCACCGAAACTTCGGCCCAGCCGTCCTCTCACCGAAACGTCGGCCGAGCCGTCCCCTCACCGAAACTTCGGCCGAGCCGTCCCCTCACCGAAACTTCGGCCCAGCCGTCCTCTCACCGAAACTTCGGCCCAGCCGTCCCCTCACCGAAACTTCGGCTGAGCCGTCCCCTCACCGAAACTTCGGCCGAGCCGTCCCCTCACCAAAACTTCGGCTGAGCTGTCCCCTCACCGAAACTTCGCCCGAGCCGCCCTCTCACCGAAACTTTGGCCCAGCCATCCCCTCACCGAAACTTCGGCCGAGCCGTCCCCTCACCGAAACTTTGGCTGAGCCATCCCCTCACCGAAACTTCGGCTGAACTGCACTCTTACTGAAACTTCGGCTGAGCTGCGCTCTCGCTGAAACTACAGCTAAGCTGAGCTCTCATCGAAACTTTGGCTGAACTCTCCCTACTATTGAATCTAAGGTCACCCTGCAAGCCAGTCAAACAGAGCAGGGCTCACACAGCCAAAACTCCACACACACACCCTGCAAAACTGAAAAGCCGGCTGCTAAAGTACATCAGAAAATGACGCAGCAGTGCCTTGGCTCTACAAATGGCACAACTGGCCAAACGCTCTTTCCCAAGCCTTTGTTTGTTTCTTCCATCTACCTCTTGCATTAAGATTTGCTTTGTTTTGAAGGCTCCCTGTACTTGCTGACGGAATGATGGGAAATTGGCACGTCCCTGTTAGAATGCATTAGAGTTTCCCATCAGCCACCTCTCCTGTCATCCACGAAAGAGGGATTTTGTAACCTGCTTTGTCCCCATCTCTGGGGGGGGGGGTATGATTACTAATGCGTCCTTTATTTCTCATACGAGAACCTGGGCAGAGCTGTTCCATTAGCGTTTTACAGAGCCTCCAGGGCCCGGGGCGCTAGATTGATTCTCCAACCTTTGATTCTCCAACTTTCTCCCTTCCCCCCTCCAATCTCCATTTCTTTCTGCATCCCTGCCTCTCGAACTGGGACACAGACACAATACTCTCTAGTGAACAAACAGAGAACAGGGGATGGAAATAGGAATTCAACCTGCTCCCTTTCTCGTTTCTCCGCTCCCCGAACCTCCGACAGATGCACCAAACAAGGACAGGCTGATTATTGGCTGCGTCTTCCAGATCGAGAGCGGTGGGTGTTCATCGGCTATGTAAAATATTCATCCCAAAATTGCACATCTCACCTGTCCTGATGTTCATCTGTGAAGATCCCTTTGTCCTTTCCCATCCACCCACCCTGGATTTACTCTTTTAAGACAGCCTAGCAACCTCGGGAAGAGCCCCGTGGCGCAGAGCGGTAAGCTGCAGCACTGCAGTCCAAGCTCTGCTCACAACCTGAGTTCAATCCCGGTGGAAGCTGGGTTCAGGTAGCCGGCTTGAGGTTGACTCAGCCTTCCAATCCTTCCGAGGTCGGTCAAATGAGTACTCCGCTTGCTGAGGGGGAAGTGTAGATGACTGCGGAAGGCAAGGGCAAACCACCCTGTGAAAACGTCGTGATGACATGTCACCCCAGAGTCGGAAACGACTGGTGCTTTGGCAGGGGACTACCTTTACCTTTAGCAACCTCAGGGGGATGTCATTTCTGAACGGCTGTTCTACGTACCTTCCCCGCTGAGAAGGAATAAAGGCGGGAGGATCTCCGCATGGCAAGAAATAGATGACGGGGGAGGCCCTGATCCCTCCAGGACAGGGGTGGCCGAACTTGCTTAACGTAAGAGCCACATAAAATAAACGTCAGATGCTCGAGAGCCACAAAACACGAACGCCAGACGTTTGAGAGCCGCAAGACGCAGATGTTTGAGAGCCGCGAGGAAGGAAGGAAGGAAGGAAGGAAGGAAGGAAGGAAGGAAGGAAGGAAGGAAGGAAGGAAGGAAGGAAGGAAGGCAAATAGATGGGGAAGGAGGGAGAGGTGGAAAGAAAGCAACTTTAACTTTAAATGCGTTCTCCAAGCTGCTGGCTGATTTGGCTTGCAGAAGGGATTTAAAGAGAGAAATGCCTTTTCCAGGTCAGTTGCTGGGGTGGGGATGGGGGCTTCAAGAGCCACATAATAAGTGTGAAAGAGCCACAGTTTGGCCACCCCTGCTTCAGGACAATAAGCAGAGACTACAAGGGATGCCGCACTACAATCCAGAGAATTCTTCCTCAGACCTTTCGTCGTGCTGATTCTGCCAGAGAAGTTTGTTCCTCCCACAGTTCTCAAGTCCGCCCTCGTTGCTGAAATGAGCTGGACTTTAATTTCTGCCCCCACAGGGCAGGAGAGAGAAACGCGAACCAGAAAGGAGATAAACTGCAGCTGAAACTCGTCTTGCCGACTTTGGACCTCCATAAGCAGGCAAATGGGAACCCGAATCATCTTGATGGGTCAAACTGGAAACCAAGGGATCTGTGTTGAGCGCCAGGTGTAGTGGTTAAGTGTGTGGACTCTTATCTGGGAGAACCGGGTTGTTGTTGTTTTTTTAATTTATAGCCTGCCCTTTCCCGTAAGGGCTCAGGGCGGATTCCAACATGCTAAAACAGTAAAATCAGCAATAAAACATCAGAATAGTTAAAACAATTAAGCCAATACATTAAATTAATTATTTAAGATTCCCCACTCCTCCACTTGCAGCTGCTGGAATGGCCTTGGGTCAGCCATAGCTCTGGCGGGAGTTGTCCTTGAAAGGGCAAAGACTGACCAAGAGAGAGATCTTGGGGTCGTGGTAGATAACTCACTGAAAATGTCAAGACAGTGTGCGTTTGCAATAAAAAAGGCCAACGCCATGCTGGGAATTATTAGGAAGGGAATTGAAAACAAATCAGCCAGTATCATAATGCCCCTGTATAAATCGATGGTGCGGTCTCATTTGGAGTACTGTGTGCAGTTCTGGTCGCCGTACCTCAAAAAGGATATTATAGCATTGGAGAAAGTCCAGAAAAGGGCAACTAGAATGATTAAAGGGCTGGAACGCTTTCCCTATGAAGAAAGGTTGAAACGCTTGGGACTCTTTAGCTTGGAGAAACGTCGACTGCAGGGTGACATGATAGAGGTTTACAAGATAATGCATGGTATGGAGAAAGTGGAGAAAGAAGTACTTTTCTCCCTTTCTCACAATACAAGAACTCGTGGGCATTTGATAAAATTGCTGAGCAGACAGGTTAAAACGGATAAAAGGAAGTCCTTCTTCACCCAAAGGGTGATTAACATGTGGAATTCACTGCCACAGGAGGTGGCGGCGGCCACAAGCATAGACACCTTCAAGAGGGGGTTAGATAAACATATGGAGCAGTGGTCTATCAGTGGCTATTAGCCACAGTGTGTGTGTATATATAAAATTTTTTGCCACTGTGTGACACAGAGTGTTGGACTGGATGGGCCATTGGCCTGATCCAACATGGCTTCTCTTATGTTCTTATGGCAGCTTCTGTCAGAGCTCTCTCAGCCCCACCCACCTCACAGGGTGTCTGTTGTGTGTGTGTGGGGGGGGGAGGTAAAGGAGATTGTGAACCACTCTGAGACTCTGCGATTCAGAGTATAGGGAGGGATATAAATAATCCTCCTCCGTTTTCGAGTGCTTCTGCCTCCATCCCTGTTCTGCCTTGATTTGGATGCGGGAACAAGGCAGCCATACAAAGAGGACTTGGCCTTGCTCATTGCCCTGCTGGGGCAGAGGTGCTTGGAAAAAGCAACGTGGAAGCCCCAAAGGCTGGGAAGCAGAGTGGATTTCTCTCTTGCCTGAATTCACCAGCCCCGTCTCTCTCTGTGATATGGGGAAATACAAAGGAGGGCAACCAAGACGACGAGGGAGTTGAAGCCCCTTCCCTAGGAGGAAAGGCTGAAAGGCTGGAACACCTCTCTCTATGAAGAAAGGTTATAAACCGGTACCTGTGATGGCGTGATGGGAAAAGGCCTCCACGTAGATGAGATAGTTGTGCGGGCAATGCTTCTTCAGCCATTTGCACACATCCTGCTGCGTCCACAGCACCACCGGCTTCGTAAGGCTGCCTAGCGTCGGGCTGGTGTGGTAGATGCCGTAGTGGTCGTAGTTCCGCCCCTGAAGGCGACGGGAAACAAGCAAGGAAACGGAAGGGTGAGTGCATCGGAAACAGCCGCAAGTCAAGGAAATGGGATGAGGTGGCCGAAAGTGCCATTGGGTCGTAGTCCAATATGGCAACCCTGTAGGGTTTACAAGGCAAGAGACGATCAGAGGTGGTTTGGCATTGCCTGCCTCTGCGTAGCAACCCTGGACTTTCCAGGCGCTCTAGACAGAACTGCTAAGCAGGTGGTCGAGAATAGACAGAGCTGCTAACCAGGGCTTTAGCCGGAGCCAACCAGGTTAGGGCAAATCCAGAGGTGGCTTGCCATTGCCTGCCTCTGCGTAGCAACCCTGGACGTCCCTGGTGGTCTCCCCTCCAAGTGCTAACGGCTTAGCTTCTGAGATCTGGCAAGATCGGGCTAGCCTGGGTCATCCAGGTCAGGGCAAATCCAGAGGTGGCTTGCCGTTGCCTGCCTCTGCATAGCAACCCTGGACTTTCCTGGAGGTCTCCTATCCACGTGTTAACTAGGGCTGACCCTGCTTAGCTTCCATGACCCGATGAGATCAGGCTAGCCTGGGTCATCCAAGTCAGGGCAAACACAGAGGTGGCATGCCATTGCCTGCCTCTGCATAGCAACCCTGGACTTTCCTGGAAGTCTCATATCCACATGTTAACTAGGGCTGACCCTGCTTAGCTTCCATGACCTGATGAGATCAGGCTAGCCTGGGTCATCCAAGTCAGGGCAAACACAGAGGTGGCATGCCGTTGCCTGCCTCTGCGCAGCAACCCTGGACTGCCCAGGTGGTCTCCCATCCAAGTACTAACCAGGGCTGACCCCATTTAGCTTCCAGGATCTGATGAGATGTGGCTAGCTGGGCCCATCCAAGTCAGGGCAAATCCAGAGGTGGCTTGCCATTGCCTGCCTCTGCATAGCAACCCTGGACTTTCCTGGAAGTCTCATATCCACGTGTTAACTAGGGCTGACCCTGCTTAGCTTCCATGACCCGATGAGATCAGGCTAGCCTGGGCCATCCAAGCCAGGGCAAATCCAGAAGTGACTTGATGAGATCAGGCTCTTTCACACACATTGTCTGGCTCTAGAAGCTCCCACTACCCCATCGGCCATCTTGGAGAAGGCGTTTGTGTTTTTTTTTAAATCGCTTCTCCGAGCCAAGCCAACCGGCAACTTGGAGAATGCATTTAAACTTAAAGTTGCTTTCTTTCCACCTCCTCCCCTCCCCATTTCCCTCCCCCCCCACAGACGTCTGTCATTAATGTCTTTGCGGCTCACAAACATCTGATGTTTATTCTGTGTGGCTCTTACATTAAGCAAGTTTGGCTCAGAGGGAACACTGCTTAGCTTCTGCTCTGACAGTGACGCAGTGTGTCACACTGAGTCTTCTCAGAACAGATAATACTGACCCTGCTCGACCAATCGTCTGATCAGCAAAAGATCATTTTGGGCATTCGTGGGCTCATCGTGATCTCTCAAAGACTTTCTTTGTCTTTTGGTGTAGTGGTTAAGCTTGGTGTAGTGGTGTAGTGTGCGGACTCTTATCTGGGGGAACCGGGTTTGATTCCCCACTCCTCCACTTGAACCTGCTGGAATGGCCTTGGGTCAGCCGTAGCTCAGGCAGAGGTTGTCCTTGAAAGGGCAGCTGCTGCGAGAGCCCTCTCCAGCCCCACCCACCTCACAGGGTGTTTGTTGTGGGGGAGGAAGGGAAAGGAGATTGTAGGCCGCTCTCTGTCCTTGAAAGGGCATCTGCTGTGAGAGCCTTCTCCAGCCCCACCCACCTCACAGGGTGTCTGTTGTGGGGGAGGAAGGGAAAGGAGATTGTAGGCCGCTCTCTGTCCTTGAAAGGGCATCTGCTGTGAGAGCCCTCTCCAGCCCCACCCACCTCAAAGGGTGTCTGTTGTGGGGGAGGAAGGGAAAGGAGATTGTGAGCCGCTCTGAGACTCTTCGGAGTGGAGGGCGGGATATAGAGCCAATATCTTCATCTACCTCACAGGGTGTCTGTTGTGAAGGGGGGGGGAGGTAAAGGAGATTGTGAGCTGCTCTGAGACTCTTCGGAGTGGAGGGTGGGATATAAAGCCAATATCTTCATTTACCTCACAGGGTGTCTGTTGTGGGGGAGGAAGGTAAAGGAGATTGTGAGCCACTCTGAGACTCTTCGGAGTGGAGGGTGGGATATAAAGCCAATATCTTCATCTACCTCACAGGGTGCCTGTTGTGGGGGAGGAAGGGAAAGGAGATTGTGAGCCGCTCTGAGACTCTTTGGAGTGGAGGGCGGGATATAAATCCAATATCATCATCTTCTTTTTTAAACCAGGGCAAAAACATCAGGTGGTGAGACCCCATTCGGCTCTCTGCTGATGCATTTGCAAGACAGTATTCAGCGTGCAGCATTTTCCCTGTGGCTTGCGCATCACTATATACCAGAGAGATACACCGGAGAGATAGGCAGGGTTGAAATTCAAATAAAGAAGGCAAATTAAGTTGCCAATCACAAAAGCAGCCACGTGCCTCCCAAGCTACGCCTGGAAGAAGACTGCAGATTTTCATGTCTAGCTGGGGAATTGCTGTTCACTGCTATTAAATGATATGACTCGAAAGACAGTGAGCTGCGGATCTTGGAGACCAGCTGCAATTCCAGGGGATCTCCAGGCCCCACCTGCAGGTTGGCAACTTAAATGGGCAATCTTTTTAGGACACAGCTGGCCCAGGGCTGGCCGCTTGTCTCCTAGTTCCTTTGCTGGAGTAGAAGCGGAGGTCCCTGGGGCCAAAAACCCATCCTCACAACCAATGTTCCCTCTAAGCCAGGGGTGGCCAAACTTGCTTAACGTAAGAGCTGCATAGAACAAACATTAGATGTTTGAGAGTCACAAACATGAAGATCGGATGTTTGAGAGCTGAAAGACAGGAAGGAAGGAAGGAATCATAGAATCACAGAGTTGGAAGAGACCTCTAGGGTCATATAGTCCAACCCCCCGCACAATGCAGGAAACTCACAAACACCTCCCCCTAAATTCACAGGATCTTCATTGCTGTCAGATGGCCATCTAGCCTCTGTTTAAAAACCTCCAAGGAAGGAGAGCCCACCACCTCCCGAGGGAGCCTCTTCCACTGAGGAAAAGCTCTAAACTCACAGATACCTCCCCCTACATTCACAGGATCCTCATTACTGTCAGATGGCCATCCAGCCTCTGTTTAAAAACCTCCAAGGAAGGAGAGCCCACCACCTCCCGAGGACGAAGCCTGTTCCACTGAGGAACTGCTCTAACGGTCAGGAAGTTCTTCCTAATAGAATCCTAGAGTTGGAAGGAACCTCCAGGGCCATCTAGTCCAACCCCCTGCACAATGCAGGAAACTCACAAACACCTCCTCCTAAATTCACAGGATCTTCGTTGCTGACAGATGGCCATCTAGCCTCTGTTTAAAAACCTCCAAGGAAGGAGAGCCCACCACCTCCCAAGGAAGTCTGTTCCACTGAGGAACCACTCTAAACTCACAGATACCTCCCCCTAAATTCACAGGATCTTCATTGCTGTCAGATGGCCATCTAGCCTCTGTTTAAAAACCTCCAAGGAAGGAGAGCCCACCACCTCCCAAGGAAGTCTGTTCCACTGAGGAATCGCTCTAAACTCACAGATACCTCCCCCTACATTCACAGGATCCTCATTACTGTCAGATGGCCATCCAGCCTCTGTTTAAAAACCTCCAAGGAAGGAGAGCCCACCACCTCCTGAGGAAGAAGCCTGTTCCACTGAGGAACCGCTCTAACGGTCAGGAAGTTCTTCCTAATAGAATCCTAGAGTTGGAAGGAACCTCCAGGGCCATCTAGTCCAACCCCCTGCACAATGCAGGAAACTCACAAACACCTCCTCCTAAATTCACAGGATCTTCGTTGCTGTCAGATGGCCATCTAGCCTCTGTTTAAAAACCTCCAAAGAAGGAGAGGTCACCACAAGGGAGGGAGGGAGGGAGGGAGGGAGGGAGGGAGGGAGGGAGGAAGGAAGGAAGGAAGGAAGGAAGGAAGGAAGGAAGGAAGGAAGGAAGGAAGGAAGGAAGGAAGGAAGGAAGGAAGGAAGGAAGGAAGGAAGGAAGGAAGGAAGGAAGGAAGGAAGGAAGGAAAAAAAAATAGACAGGGTAGAGAGGTGGAAAGAAAGCAACTTTAGCTTCCTTTCCTTTATTTGTTAGCTTCCTTGACCAATGGTCTTGAGCTCAGTATAAGAAACAGGACATTGAAGACAGCATCTTTAAATGCATTCTCCAAGCTGCCAGCTGGCTTGGCGAAGCGATTTCAAGAGACAAATGACTTCTCCGAGCCAACCAACAAGGTTTGGCGGGGGTTTCAAGAGCCGCACAATATTTGTGAAAGAGCCACACATGGCTCCCGAGCCATAGTTTGGCCACCCCTTCTCTAAGCTGAGTTAGCGTGAGTTCGCGCACAGTTTTTTACCCTCCGGCTCACACATTTTGGCCTCGGCTCAGGAAAAACGGCCCCAGTGCAAACGAATCGATGCAGTCGATCGCAGCTTTCACACTCGTAGCTCACGAAGTAGAATTTGTGCTCACAAGACTCCGCAGCTTAGAGGGAGAATCGCGCGCACCCCCCCCCCCCCCCCGGCCGCCTCTGAATCTACCCGTTTCTCTCCTTACTGCTAGCCCTCCTTGGCGTTCATTCCCCATGGGAGCCTTCCGGCTTCTCCAACCTGCCCCCCCATTTCATTATCGCACAATTGGTGCCGCACGGCTGCTTGGAACGACCCGTCACTCGGCATCTCCTTCCACCTTGAGACAAAGTGTTCCTGGCGTCGCTGGGAAGCGTTTTCTAAAGTCGGCCCAATCGTCCGTAGCTTTGCTACTTAAGAAGCCAATTACCGGCAATGCTCCAGGCGATGAGGTGCCACACAGAAAGCTCCTTTCCCTGCCTTCCCCCTAGTCCCTTGGCCACTTCCCATTAACAAAGCTCTCCAACCTCCCCCCACCCACCCCAGTAATGCGCTTGCTGCAGTAATGGGTCTGGTGCCCCCGTAAGCGGTTTGCTAGAGTTACCAACTCAAGCTTGACAAATTCCTGGAGAATTGGGGGTAGCTGTCTCTAGGGAAAGACTTCGTCTTGAATTTTTGACCCACTGAAGATTCTACCATTCGAAGCTGCCATTTTCTCCAGGGGAACTGATAAGAACTTAGGAAGAGCCTTGCTGGATCAGACCGGTGAGGGTCCATCTAGTCCTGCATCCTGCCTCACACAGTGGCCAGCCAGTTCCTCTGGAGGTTCAACAACACGGTGGCTGTAGCCTTCATAAGAACATCAGAAGGGCCCTACTGATCAGACCAGTGGTTCATCTAGCTCAGCATCCTGCCTCACGCAGTGGCCAGCCAGTTCCTCCAGAGATCCAACAACACGGAGGCTGAGGCCTTCATAAGAACATCAGAAGGGCCCTGCTGGATCAGACCAGTGGTCCATCTAGCCCAGCATCCTGCCTCACACAGTGGCCAACCAGTTCCTCTGGAGGTCCAACAACACGGAGGCTGAGGCCTTCATAAGAACATCAGAAGGGCCCTGCTGGATCAGACCAGTGGTCCAACTAGCCCAGCATCCTGCCTCATACAGTGGCCAGTCAGTTCCTCCAGAGGTCCAACAACACGGAGGCTGAGGCCTTCATAAGAACATCGGAAGAGCCCTGCTGGATCAGACCAGTGGTCCATCTAGCCCAGCATCCTGCCTCACACAGTGGCCAACCAGTTCCTCCAAAGGTCCAACAACAGGATAGCCTAGGTCTTCATAAGAGCCCTGCTGCATCGGGCCAGTGGTCCGTCTAGTCCAGCCTCCTGTCTTGCACAGTGGCCAAGCAGTTCCCCTGGATGGCCAACAAGGCCGAGAGGCCGAGGCCTCCTCCTGAAGTTGCTTCCTGACTCGAGACAACAGCGGAGAGACAAAGGAAGCCTTTCTAACATCCCTCATCTGGCCCAATCCTGCCACCCTGCCCAAAGGATCCCAAGTTGACGTCGGGGGAGTGAAACTAGTCTATGCAGCAAGAAGCCGGGAGTCGGTCTAGGCCCATAGCTACAGGGGAGCCCGGGGGGCATGGCCCCTCCACCCGAACCCCCCCTCAACATATATGGCCCCTCCTTTCCCCGCAGCTCTTGCGGCCCCTGGTCTCCCCACCGCTGCTCTTGCAGCCCTCACCTGATTGCCCTGCCCCTGCTCTGGTGGCCCCATGGCCCTCTCCCCACCAATTTTTTTCTCTAGGGTTGCTCCACCAGAATTTTTCTGGCTAGGGGCCTGAGTCGGTCTGAAGCCAGTTTGCCCATTAAAAGGGTGATTATTCCAGCAGCAACTGGGAACTCGGCCACTGTCAAATAGCACACCAATTAGGTGTGTGGGTGGGGAGGGGCTGAAGCTGGTTTCTAACACTCTTAGCATGCAGATGCTAATGGGGCTAGCCAGAGATGTCGTGCTTCCTGGGAAGTATTCATAGAAGAAGACGAAGATACTGGATTTATATCCCGCCCTCTACTCCGAAGAGTCTCAGAGCGGCTCACAATCTCCTTTCCCTTCCTCCCCCACAACAGACACCCTGTGAGGTAGATGAAGATATTGGATTTATATCCCGCCCTCCACTCCGAAGAGTCTCAGAGCGGCTCACAATCTCCTGTATCTTCCTCCCCCACAACAGACACTCTGTGAGGTAGATGAAGACATTGGATTTATATCCCGCCCTCCACTCCGAAGCGTCTCAGAGCGGCTCACAATCTCCTTTCCCTTCCTCCCCCACAACAGACACCCTGTGAGGTGGATGGGGCTGGAGAGGGCTCTCACAGCAGCTGCCCTTTCAAGGACAGAGAGCGGCCTACAATCTCCTTTACCTTCCTCCCTGACAACAGACACCCCGTGAGGTGGGTGGGGCTGGAGAGGGCTCTCACAGCAGCTGCCCTTTCAAGGACAGAGAGCGGCCTACAATCTCCTTTACCTTCCCCCCCCCCCACAACAGACACCCTGTGAGGTAGATGAAGATATTGGATTTATATCCCGCCCTCCACTCCGAAGAGTCTCAGAGCAGCTCACTATCTCCTTTCCCTTCCCCCCCCCCCCCACAAAAGACACCCTGTGAGGTAGATGAAGATACTGGATTTATATCCCGCCCTCCACTCCAAAGAGTCTCAGAGCTGCTCACAATCTCCTTTACCTTCCTCCCACACAACAGACACCCTGTGAGGTAGATGAAGATATTGGATTTATATCCCGCCCCGCACTCTGAAGAGTCTCAGAGTGGGTCACACTCTCCTTTACCTTCCTCCCCCACATCAGACACCCTGTGAGGTAGATGAAGATATTGGATTTATATCCCGCCCCGCACTCCGAAGAGTCTCAGAGTGGGTCACACTCTCCTTTACCT
Organism: Heteronotia binoei; assembly: GCF_032191835.1. Taxonomy (NCBI): domain Eukaryota; kingdom Metazoa; phylum Chordata; class Lepidosauria; order Squamata; family Gekkonidae; genus Heteronotia; species Heteronotia binoei. The sequence continues at coordinate 14,332,704 of NC_083224.1, forward strand.
TCCTCCCCCACATCAGACACCCTGTGAGGTAGATGAAGATATTGGATTTATATCCCGCCCTCCACTCCGAAGAGTCTCAGAGTGGCTCACAGTCTCCTTTACCTTCCCCCCCACAACAGGCACCCTGTGAGGTGGATGGGGCTGGAGAGGGCTCTCACAGCAGCTGCCCTTTCAAGGACAATCTGCCAGAGCTATGGCTGACCCAAGGCCATTCCAGCAGGTGCAAGTGGAGGAGTGGGGAATCAACCCGGTTCTCCCAGATAAGAGTCCGCACACTTCACCACTACACCAAACTGGCTCTCCAAGAGAGCGCCAGGAGATGGGTCTCATCCCAGCAATTCCCTTCGCTGTGGTGAATGCGAGTCCCCCACCCCCCATCTCCCAGAGGATTGTTTAGTGGGAGCTGCATTGGGATGGAGAAACGGGAGGATTTTTGTGAACTGAGAATAGGGAAGCCACATGGCATGCCCTATGGGGGGGAGGAGGAGGAGAAAGAGTAAGAAGAATAACAACAACACATTGGATTCATAGCCCACCCTCCACTCTGAATCTCAGAGTCTCGGAGCGGCTCACAATCCCCTTTACCTTCCTTCTCCCCACAACAGACACCCTGTGAGGTGGGTGGGACTGAGAGGGCTCTCCCAGAAGCTGCCCTTTCAAGGACAACTCCTGCAAGAGCTCTGGCTGCCCCAAGGCCATCCCAGCAGCTGCAAGTGGAGGAGTGGGGACTCAAACCCGGTTCTCTGAGGGAAGAGTCCGCGCACTTACGCACCACACCAAACTGAGAGCGAAAGAAGGCTGGAAACCTGGCAAGCATACTGTGCCATCGGACTGGGAAGGGGGTAACTCAACCCAAGCTGCTGCTTGGGTCCGACCCTGGGAGACTTTAGACCTAGAGGAAGCCTCGACTGACGTGGATAGCAACCTGGCAGCGCTCAGTCGGTCGGCTGTGCTTCCGCTGCATCACACCGGAGCCAGTTTTCTTGTGCGTGAACATTGGCTAATTAAGCATGGCTAATTAAGGAGCTGCGGCAATTAACGCAACAGGAAATGCCAAGGCCTTTGGAGGCGGCGGCCATAATTGCTTGATGGCACGTTCCCAAGAGAGGCCAAGAGTTGGCTCATGGCAAGCGGCCCCCAAAAGACGGAGTGACCGCCCTGGGCCCAGGAATCGATTCAGTTGGATGTAGAGATTCTTCAGGGGCACACTTGGCAGGAGTCCATCCGCTGTGTGATGCAGACAGTGGGAGCCACATGAAACACTCCTAAGAACATATGAAACCCCTGCTGGATCAGACTACTGGTCCATCTAGTCCACTATCCTGTCTCACACAGTGGCCAGCCAGTTCCTCTAGATGGCCCATAACAGGGCATGAAGGTCGATGCCTTCATAAGAACATCAGAAGAGCTTTGCTGGGTCATACCAGTAAGGGTCCATCTAGTCCACCATCCTGTCTCACACAGTGGCCTACAACAGGGCATGAAGGCCGATGCCTTCATAAGAACATCAGAAGAGCCCTGCTGGGTCAGACCAGTGAGGGTCCATCTAGTCCACCATCCTGTCTCACACAGTGACCAACCAGTTCCTCTAGGGCCAACAACAGGGCAGAGAGGCCGAGGCCTTCATAAGAACATCAGAAGAGCCCTGCTGGGTCAGACCAGTGAGGGTCCATCTAGTCCACCATCCTGTCTCACACAGTGACCAACCAATTCCTCTAGACGGCCCACAACAGGCCATGAAGGCCAAGCCTTCATAAGAACATCAGAAGAGCCCTGCTGGGTCAGACCAGTGAGGGTCCATCTAGCCCACCATCCTGTCTCATACAGTGGCCAACCAGTTCCTCTAGACGGCCCAGAACAGGGCATGAAGAACATCAGAAGAGCCTTGCTGGGTCAGACCAGTGAAGGTCCATCTAGTCCAGCATCCTGTTTCACATAACAGCCAAGTTGTTCTTCTGGAGGGCCAACAACAGGACACAGAGGCCGAGGCCTTCTTAGAACATCAGAATAGCCCTGCTGTATCAGACTAATGGTCCATCTAATCCTGCACTCACTTCCTCCAAAATTCAGTTCCAGGAGCACTTTGAAGACCAACAAATTTTCCCAGGGTATGAAGTTTCCCCGAGTCAAAAGTCACTTCATCAGATACAAATGAGAACGATCGTCGATCTCCTTTGTATCTGATGAAGTGAGCTTTGACTCACAAAAGCGAACACCCTGCAAAGTTCTGTTGGCCTTTAAAGGATCTTAAGCAGCTGCTGATGCCGGTTGATACTTATCAGCGTGTGTAGCTCCTATACCTCTATTTACTTTGTGGAGAAACGCCATTTTGCGCTATGGTTATCTGGGAGTTGGCAGGAAGAGGTCGTCAAACTGGAGACAGGCTTTGGGCCTAGTCTCTTATCACCCCCTCTCCTCCAGTTTGGGAACAGCAATTTTGAGGAGGCCTCCTAGAGCGACAGGAAGTCTGTCAGGCTGGTCCGCCAGAAGACTGCAGGCGGGAACTGGGGTTTATATTATAGATTTTGGGAGGGAAAGGCAGTTGGAGTTTTGATTTGAGACTTGGAGACTGGTGACTCTGAGTTAGGGTTGCCAATCCCCAGGTGGGGGCAGGGGATCCCCCGGTTTGGAGACCCTCCCCCCGCTTCAGGTTCGTCAGAAAGCGGGGGGAGGGAAGGGAAATGTCTGCCGGGAACTCTATTATTCCCTATGGAGATTTATTCCCTTAGGAAATCATGAAGAATTGATCTGCAGGTATCTGGGGCTTTGGGGGGGTTGTTTTTGGGGGTAGAGGCACCAAATTTTCAGTATAGCATCTAGTGGCTCTCTCCAAAATACCCCCCAAGTTTCAAAACGATTGGACCAGGGGGTCCAATTCTATGAGCCCCAAAAGAAGGTGCCCCTATCCTTCCTTATTTCCTATGGAAGGAAGGAATTGAAAATGTGTGCTGTCCCTTTAAATGTGATGACCAGAACTCCCTTTGAAGTTCAATTATGCTTGTCACAGCCTTGATCTTGGCTCCACCCCTAATGTCTCCTGGCTCCACCCCCAAAGTCCCCAGATATTTCTTGAATTGGACTTGGCAACCTTACTCTGGTCAGGACCAGTTATATCTTAGGGAAAGAAGGAGCATTTATAGCTACTTTCATTTATTACTTCTGTCCACCCTGTATTTAATAATGCCTGTATTCAGGGGTGGCCAATGGTAGCTCTCCAGAAGTTTTTAGCCTACAACTCCCATCAGCCCCAGCCATTGGCCATGCTGGCTGGGGCTGATGGGAGTTGTAGGCAAAAAAAAACATCTGGAGAGCTACCGTTGGCCACCCCTGCTGTATAGAGTTATAAATTTTAAATAAATGTTTTGTCTGTTTAAAAAGGTAGTCCCTCTGTGCCACATAGGTTCCCCAACCGCCTTAGACCACGCTACCGCAAGAGGGGAGTCCAGGGAAGGGGAGAAGGCACACACTTGGCAAGGGTGCCAATCCTCCAGGGGTCTCCCAAAGAAGGACTTTGGTTTCTGTGGTAACCAGGTGCTGGGGTGGCAGAGGACCTTGAGGCCACAGGACTGGCAGGAAGGGGGATTGGGAGTCCTGTTCCTTTCGGTCAGGAATCCCTAAATTGAACAGGTGGTGGCAGCATGCCCTAGCGGTGGGAAGAAGATAAGCTCCCTTCAGGAGTTGGCAACTCAAAAGGGCGTTGACGGGACCGGGTCTGAAGGCAGAATCGGGCTGGTTCCGTCACATACTTATTTCACATAAACGTTTTGCAGAAATCCACATCATAACCCTTTGGTAGCTCTCCCGACAAGGAATTCCGTTACCATTATTATATTCATTGGTTTCCTAACCTCCCTTATTGCTAGGGATAGCAGCAATTTAAAAGCACAGCACTCTTCTTGGGGTTTTCTATCTCCCCAAGGCTAACTGTGGATCTCAACCAGCTTTCCCCCTTTTTCCTGGGTCTAAAAAGGTGAAGGAAAGGACTGTCTCTCAACCAGCCTGAAGCCCCTGGCTGCGATTCCCCAGTTAGCCCTTTGGGGTTTTTCTTTTTTTTTTTGCTAAACTAAAAAGCCCCCAGTCCTCCTAGGAAAGTAAACCTCTCAGGGGTATCAAACGTGCGGCCTGAGGCTGGATCAGCCCCCTGGAGGGCTCCTATCAGGCCCACGAGCAACTCACTGTCATCTGCTTCCTTCTCCCTATATCTTGCTTCCTTCTGCAGCACAGCTTGCTTTGCCAGACTTGCTCAATCGCACAGGAGCTACAGAGCAAAGCCTCTATTTTCTCCACTGGCTGACCAAAACATGAAGCAACTTAGGTAACAAAAGCTTGCAATGCCCAGCCGTTTCACGTTTTCCTCTGGGTCCCCTCAAAGCACTGCCCATGAGATTTCTGTAAAGGAATGCCAATAAATCAAAAGGAGGTTTGCAACTTACAGACACACACCTGAACAACATACTTAAGATTGCTACAGAACAGACACTGTCTCCAGATTTTGATGCAAGAGGTGTCAGTTATCAGAAACGGTTAAACAAAGAAAATATTGCAAGAGTGCTAGTCTTTTAAGCATATTTTATTTTGTTCTTCCAAAAATTTTAATTGTGTTAATCTGTGTTCTTTATAAAGTTTATATCTCCGCTAAAGGTAAAGGTAGTCCCCTGTGCAAGCACCAGTCGTTTCCGACTCTGGGTGACGTCGCTTCACGATGTTTTCACAGCAGACTTTTTATAGGGTGGTTTGCCATTGCCTTCCCCAGTCCTCTACACTTTCCCTCCAGCAAGCTGGGTACTCATTTGACTGACCTCGGAAGGATGGAAAGGCTGGGTCAACCTGGAGCTGGCTACCTGAACCCAGCTTCCTCCAGGATCGAACTCAGGTCGTGACCGGAGAGCTTGGACTGCAGTACTGCAGCTTTACCACTCTGCGTCACAGGGCTCTTTTATCTCCGCTACCTGGTATTATATTTTATGACATACGTGGTCTCACCTGAGAAGGTCTTTTATGTCAGATCTGGCCCTCGTAACAAATGAGCTTGACCCCCCCTGCTCTATATTATTTGGAGCAGGGTGGATTGATTTAAATCACAATTTAAATCACTAGTCTGTAAGACTTGATTTAAATAATAGTTTTCTGCATAAAGACTCATTTTTGCTGGTATAACCTTAACATTCACAATTCGATGAACTTCATTAAAATAGTCCCCAAACTGGGTCTCTTTTATGGCCTGCTGCCATTATAGGTTTTCTCCTCCAGGGAAAGAATAATGTGATAAACCTCGGGTTATACACACAAATAGAGTTGCCAAGTCCAAGTCAAGAAATATCTGGGGACTTTGGGGGTGGAGCCGGGAGACATTGGGGCGGAGCCAAGATCAAGGCAGTGACAAGCATAAATGAACTCCAAGGGAGTTCTGGCCATCACATTTAAAGGGACAGCACACCTTTTAGAATGCCTTCCTTCCATAGAAAATAATGAAGGATAGCGGCACCTTCTTTTGGGGCTCATAGAATTGGACCCCTTGGTCCAATCCTTTTGAAACTTGGGAGGTATTTTGGGGAGAGGCACTAGATGCTATACAGAAAAATTGGCACCTCTACCTCAAAAAACAGCCCCTCCAGAGCCCCTGACACCCGCGGATCAATTCCCCATCATTCCCTATGGGAATCGTTCCTGGAGGTGCATAATGGCTGTGGGGGTGGAGCTTCCCCCGCTGGCCAGCTGGCTGGGGGAGGGGGGAAGCCTGTAAAACCGGGGGATCCCCCGCTGGGACCTGGGGATTGGGAAGCCTACACACAAAAGATCCAAAGTCTTGTGGAGTATTCTGCTCAAAAAGTTTCACTTTCATTTTTACTGCTTGCCCCTCCCTCCTCACACTTAAGTTTCTTCTTGTGCAGATCTATTCCACTCCAAGCAATCTTTTTCTATTCATTGAACTTTTTGAAACTTAGCACTTAAGGGATTGATTCTGTGTACATAGGTTTGTAGAACAATGAGACTAAGGTCTTTTTCTCAACTCTTCATCTTATAACATTTTTGCTGTGTAGATGATGAAGAAGAAGAAATTATTGGATTTATATCCCGCCCTCCACTCTGAAGAGTCTCAGAGTGGCTCACAATCTCCTTTACCCCACCCCACAACAGACACCCTGTGAGGTAGATGAAAATATTGGATTTATATCCTGCCCTCCACTCCAAAAAGTCTCAGAGTGGCTCACAATCTCCTTTACCTCCCCCCCCCCCACAACAGACACCCTGTGAGGAAGATGAAGACATTGGATTTATATTCCGCCCTCCACTCCAAAGAGTCTCAGAGCTCACAATCTCCTCTACCTTCCCCCCCACCCCGCCACAACAGACACCCTGTGAGGTAGATCAAAATATTGGATTTATATCCCTCCCTCCACTCCAAAGAGTCTCAGAGCGGCTCACAATCTCCTTTAGCTTCCCCCCCCACAAGAGACACCCTGTGAGGTAGATGAAGACATTGGATTTATATTCCGCCCTCCACTCCGAAGAGTCTCAGAGCTCACAATCTCCTTTACCTTCCTCCCCCACAACAGACGCCCTGTGAGGTAGATGAAGATATTGGATTTATATCCCGCCCTCCACTCCGAAGAGTCTCAGAGTGGCTCACAATCTCCTTTACCTTCCTCCCCCACAACAGACGCCCTGTGAGGTAGATGAAGATATTGGATTTATATCCCGCCCTCCACACCGAAGAGTCTCAGAGCGGCTCACAATCTCCTTTACCTTCCTCCCCCACAACAGACGCCCTGTGAGGTAGATGAAGATATTGGATTTATATCCCGCCCTCCACTCTGAAGAGTCTCAGAGCGGCTCACAATCTCCTTTACCTTCCTCCCCCACAACAGACGCCCTGTGAGGTAGATGAAGATATTGGATTTATATCCCGCCCTCCACACCGAAGAGTCTCAGAGCGGCTCACAATCTCCTTTACCTTCCTCCCCCACAACAGACGCCCTGTGAGGTAGATGAAGATATTGGATTTATATCCCGCCCTCCACTCTGAAGAGTCTCAGAGCGGCTCACAATCTCCTTTACCTTCCTCCCCCACAACAGACGCCCTGTGAGGTAGATGAAGATATTGGATTTATATCCCGCCCTCCACTCCGAAGAGTCTCAGAGCGGCTCACAATCTCCTTTACCTTCCTCCCCCACAACAGACGCCCTGTGAGGTAGATGAAGATATTGGATTTATATCCCGCCCTCCACTCCGAAGAGTCTCAGAGTGGCTCACAATCTCCTTTACCTTCCTCCCCCACAACAGACGCCCTGTGAGGTAGATGAAGATATTGGATTTATATCCCACCCTCCACTCCAAAGAGTCTCAGAGCGGCTCACAATCTCCTTTACCTTCCTCCCCCACAACAGACGCCCTGTGAGGTAGATGAAGATATTGGATTTATATCCCGCCCTCCACTCTGAAGAGTCTCAGAGCGGCTCACAATCTCCTTTTCCTTCCTCCCTCACAACAGACACCCTGTGAGGTGGGTGGGGCTGGAGAGAGCTCTCACAGCAGCTGCCCTTTCAAGGACAACCTCTGCCAGAGCTATGGCTGACCCAAGGCCATTCCAGCAGGTTCAAGTGGAGGAGTGGGGAATCAAACCCGGTTCTCCAGATAAAAGTCCGCAGACTTCACCCCTACACCAAACTGGCTCTTTGCATGTGATCTCTACAGACACAAATTACAGTTTTGAGAACAGCAAAACCAAGCATCTGTGTTCTGTGATAATATCTTGTAGACAGGGAAACGGCCCAGTAATCTTACAGAAACCTCTGGAAGAGCGTGACATTGTGAATGGATTAATAGAATTTATTCCCCCCCCAAATTAAACTTTGCATGAATATACAGCCTCATGCTTCAGAATTAAAAACTAATCCTTATTTCATGATGGAATAACCTTTGGATGATAATATATTTTTTTCTCAAAAAAGCATTTTATTTAAGAAATCCGATTTAAATTAAAAAAATCCAAATTTAAATTTTAATAAATCCGATTTTTTTATGCTTTAAAAAAAAAAAGCATTGATTTTTATCCACCCTGATTTGGAGTCCCCTTTTTCTGCATCTTTCCCAGCTCTCTGATATTTTGCTTGAGGTCCAGTCTCTTAGGGGAAGGTGAGACAAAAGATAAAACCATGGACATAGCCTGATTTCATGTCAGCGAGGCGAAAAAAAACCCCATACAACACCCTCTATTTTTACAAACAAAAACCTGACCTTCAGTTTTTTGGGGGCACTGTGTGCTATTTCCCAAAGGAGAGAACAGCAATCCAGCTAAAAAGCCCCTGCCCTGGGAGAAAGCATCTCTTTGACAAAGACGCCAAGCCCGCAGCATCCATTATCCAAAATCGCCCTCCTAGCGACTGGGTAATAGGTACCCAGCAACCAGCAATTTCCCCCAGACGGAAGCAAAACCACACGCAACTCTGGGTCTTTTAATCTCATTTTCGCAAATTGGCCAACTGTCCACACTTGTCTCTCTCTCTCCTACTCTCTCAGCTTCCCAAACTGCCTCGGAGGATGTGACCCAGAAATGGAACAAATGTGTGTGTGTATGGGTTGTTTCTGGGAGGTGATTTCCCCAACTGTGGAAAAAAAGCCTATCCCCTGCTTTCCCCTTACAGGCTGGAGCTAAACCCTTCTCTCTGCCTGCCAACAACAGGGCTGAGGCCTTCATAAGAACATCAGAAGAGCCCTGCTGGATAAGCCAGTGAGGGTCCATCTGGTCCAGCCTCCTGTCTCACACAGAGGCCAACCAGTTCCTCTAGAGGGCCAACGACAGGGCAGAGAGGCCGAGGCCTTCATAAGAACATCAGAAGAGCCCTTCTGGATCAGACCAGTGAGGGTCCATCTGGTCCAGCCTCCTGTCTCACACAGTGGCCAGCCAGTTCCTCTAGAGGGCCAACGACAGGGCACAGAGGCCGAGGCCTTCATAAGAACATCAGAAGAGCCCTGCTGGATCAGACCAGTGAGTGTCTGTCTAGTCCAGCATCCTGTCTCACGCAGTGGCCAACCAGTTCCTCTGGAGGGCCAACAACAGGGCAGTGAGGCTGAGGCCTTCATAAGAACATGATGATGATATTGGATTTATATCCCGCCCTCCACTCCGAATTTCAGTCTCAGAGCGGCTCACAATCTCCTTTATCTTCCTCCCCCACAACAGACACCCTGTGAGGTGGGTGGAGCTGAGAGAGCTCTCCCAGCAGCTGCCCTTTCAATGACAACCTCTGCCAGAGCTCTGGCTGACCCAAGGCCATTCCAGAAGGTGCAAGTCGGGGAGTGGGGAATCAAACCTGGTTCTCCCAGATAAGTGTCGGCATCCTTCACCACTACACCAAACTGGCTCTCAGAAGAGCCCTGCTGGATGAGACCAGCGGTCCATCTAGTCCAGCGTCCTCTCTCACACAGTGGCCACAACAAAGAAAAAACTTTCCGTGTAAAAACACAATTCTGACTTGTAATGAATAATAAATGTCAAAAATACAAAAAGAATATCAACAGTACACAGCATCTCCGTCACGCACAAAGTTAAAACCTCATAAATTCCACAATGCTCCTACCGTCCTTATGCGGCTCAAAACCACTATTTATTTATTTATTTTATTTAGTAGGCTTATATTCCGCCTTTTCCCGTAAATGGGCTCAAGGCGGATCACAACATATATTTTCTTAAACATTGCACTGAATGTAATATAGTGGGGTTTTGAGCCACATAAGGACAGTAGGAGAATTGTGGAACTTAAGAGTTTTTAACTTTGTGCATGACTGAGATGCCGTGTACTGTTGATATTCTTTTTGTATTTTGACATTTATTATTCAAAACAAGTCAGAATTGTGTTTTTACACTGAGAGTTTTTTCTTTGTTTCTCCTCCGTAGTCCCGTCTATGCTGTCACACAATGGCCAACCAGTTCCTCTGGAGGGCCAACAACAGGGCCGAGAGGCTGAGGCCTTCCCCCGACGTTGCCTCCTGGTTCTGAGATTCATAGGATTAGCGCCTCTGAATGTGGAAGTTTGCCTCACCTAGGAACCAAGTTTCCACTTGCAACTCCCAGCACATATCCGCATGGCCATTCGCAGGGCGGACCTGGAAACAACATACTGGGTAACCAGGGGTGGAATTCTAGCAGGAGCTCATTTGCATATTAGGCCACACACCCCTGATGTAGCCAATCCTCCAAGAGTTTACAAAGAAGAGCCTTGTAAGGTCTTGGAGGATTGGCTACATCAGGGGTGTGTGGCCTAATATACAAAGGTGCTCCTGCCAGAATTCCACCCCTGCGGTGTAACTACAATGTTAGCCTTGTTAATGGTTCAGGGTGCCACAAGATTTCGGAGCACTATATCCTAACCTGTAGGTAAAGAAAGAAGATGGGGGGAGTCTTCATCCTGGCATACTCAGGGAAAAGCTGTCTGGACATTCATGTGCTCAATTCTTCATCACGGGGGAAGCCCTGATTATCAGCAAGACCTTGTCTTCTCCTTACAGGTTGATTCCAATTGCCCCCTTCCCCATTTCCACCCTCACCACCCCCACGCCTGACCTCCTACCTGGGAGCCCTCCGTTCCGGGCTGCTGAAGGAGTTTAACGGTCCTCCCGCCCGCCGACCTCTGGCTCCGCCCATCGTGCCAGGTCAGGCTGGCCCCCGAGGTCCTCTGCAGCCGGTAGTTCAGGTTTTCCGCCGACACGGTGTGTTCTAGCAGGTTCTGGCAAAAGTTGAAGTGAGCCGCCGCAGCTGTGGGGTGGAAAGGAATGGAGATGAAAACCATGTGCGCACACCAACTAAAATATTAACGGCAACCAACAGCTTCAGCAGGGGTGGCCAAAACTGCTTAATGTAAGAGCCACATAGAATAAAGTCAGACGGTTGAGAGCAGGAAGGAAGGAAGGAAGAAAAGAAGGCAGGCAGGAAGGAAGTCAGAAAAGAAGGCAGGCAGGAAGAAAGGCAAGCAGGAAGTTAGGAAGGAAGGCAGGAAGGAAGGAAGGCAGGAAGGAAGGAAGGCAGGCAAGCAGAAAGGAAGGCAAGCAGGAAGGAAGTCAGGAAAGCAGGAAGGAAGTCAGAAAAGAAGGCAGGCAGGGAGGCAGGCAGGCAGGAAGGCAAGCAGGAAGGAAGTCAGGAAAGCAGGAAGGAAGTCAGAAAAGAAGGCAGGCAGGAAGAAAAGCAAGCAGGAAGTTAGGAAGGATGGCAGGAAAGCAGGTGGGCAGGCAGGAAGGAAAAAAGGAAAACAGGCAGGAAGGAAGGCAGGCAAACAGGAAGGAAGTCAGGAAGGAAGGCAGGCAGGAAGGAAGGCAGGCAGGCAAGAAGAAAGGAAGGCAGGCAGGAAGTTAGGAAGGCAGGCAGAAGTTAGGAAGGCAGGAAGGAAGGCAGGGAAGCAGGAAGTCAGGCAGGCAGGCAGGAAGGAAAACAGGCAGGCAGGAAGTCAGGAAGGAAGGCAAGCAGGAAGGCAAGCAGAAAGTCAGGAAAGAAGGCAGGAAAAAAGGCAGGCAGGCAGGAAGGAAGGCAGGCAAGCAGGAAGGAAGGAAGGCAAACAGGAAGGCAGGAAGGAAGGCAGGCAGGAAGGCAAGCAGGCAGGCAGGAAGAAAGGAAGGCAAGCAGGAAGGCAAGAAGGAAGGCAGGAACGAAGGCAGGCAGGAAGGCAGGCAGGCAGGAAGGAAGACAGGCAAGCAGGAAGGAAGGAAGACAAGCAGGAAGGCAGGGAGGAAGGCAGGAAGGAAGGCAGGCAAGAAGGAAGGAAGGAAGGAAAGAAGGAAGGAAGGAAGGAAAGAAGAAAGGAAAAAAGGAAGGAAGGAAGGAAAAAAGGAAGACAGGCAAGCAGGCAGGAAGGAAGGAAGGCAGAAAGGCAGGCAGGAAGGAAGGCTGGCAGGCAGGAAGGAAGACAGGCAAGCAGGAAGGAAGGAAGACAAGCAGGAAGGCAGGGAGGAAGGCAGGAAGGAAGGCAGGCAAGAAGGAAGGAAGGAAGGAAGGAAGGAAGGAAGGAAGGAAGGAAGGAAGGAAGGAAGGAAGGAAAAAAGGAAGACAGGCAAGCAGGCAGGAAGGAAGGAAGGCAGAAAGGCAGGCAGGAAGGAAGGCTGGCAGGCAGGCAGGAAGGAAAGCAGGCAGGAAGAAAGGAAGGCAAGCAGAAAGTCAGGAAGGAAGGCAGGAAGGAAGGCAAGCAGGAAGTCAGGAAGGCAGGCAAGCAGGAAGGAAGGAAGGCAAGCAGGAAGGAAGGCAGGCAGGAAGGAAGGCAAGCAGGAAGTCAGGAAGGAAGGCAGGCAAGCAGGAAGACAGGAAGGAAGGAAGGCGGGCAGGAAGGAAGGCAGGAACGAAGGAAGGCAGGCAGGAGGGGAGGAAGGAAGGAAAATAGATGGGGAAAGAGAAGGGAAGGAGAGATGGAAAGAAAGCAACTTTAACTTTAAATACATTAAATGCAAACATTAAATACTTGCAGGAGTGATTTAAAGAGAGAAATGCCTTCTCCGATCCAGCCAACGGGGCACATAGCCACACAGCGTATGTGAAAGAGCCACAAGTGGTTCCCAAGCCACAGTTTGGGCACTCCAAAGCTACAGCAACAATAGCGCAAACTGCTCAAAGCGTCTTGCACACATGACCTTTGGTTAGAGTTGGCAGCTCAAGCCTAGGAAGCTTCTGGAGATTTGGGGATGGTCCCTCTGGAGGGAGGAATCAAGGGAGGGATTTCACCTTCAGATCTGTGGTATTCCATAGGCCACTGAAGCTCTCATTTTCTCCTGGGGAATCGATCTTTGTGGTTCATAGAATCCTAGAGTTGGAAGGGACCTCCAGGATCATCTAGTCCAACCCCCTGCACAATACAGGAAACCCACAAATACCTGCCCCAAATTCACAGGATCTTCATCGCTGCCAGATAGGCATCTAGCCTCTGTTGGAAAAACCTCCAATGAAGAAGAAGATGATGATGATATTGGATTTATATCCCGCCCTCCACTCCGAAGAGTCTCAGAGCAGCTCACAATCTCCTTTCCCTTCCTCCCCCACAACAGACACCCTGTGAGGTGGGTGGGGCTGGAGAGGGCTCTCACAGCAGCTGCCCTTTCAAGGACAGAGTCTCAGAATGGCCTACAATCTCCTTTCCCTTCCTCCCCCACAACAGACACCCTGTGAGGTAGATGAAGATATTGGATTTATATCCTGCCCTCCACTCCGAAGAGACTGAGAGCTGCTCACAATCTCCTTTATCTTTCTCCCCCACAACAGACACCCTGTGAGGTAGATGAAGATATTGGATTTATATCCTGCCCTCCACTCCGAAGAGACTGAGAGCTGCTCACAATCTCCTTTCCCTTCCTCCCCCACAACAGACCCCCTGTGAGGTGGGTGGGGCTGAGAGAGCTCTCACAGCAGCTGCCCTTTCAAGGACAACTCCTGCCAGAGCTATGGCTGACCCAAGGCCATTCCAGCAGGTGCAAGTGGAGGAGTGGGGAATCGAACCTGGTTCTCCCAGATAAGAGTCCGCACACTTAACCACTACACCAGACTGGCTCTCCGAGCCCACTACCTCCAGAGGAAGCCTCTTCCACTGAGGGATCGCTCTAACGGTCAGGAAGTTCTTCCTCATGTTGAGCCGGAAGCTCTTTTGGTTTGGTGACCAATAGCAACGCCCTGACCCGGATGGTCCAGGCTATTGGTCTCTTCAGATCTCAGAAGCTAAGCAGGGCAAGCCTTCAATGGGAGACCACCCAGAAAGTCCAGGGTTGCTACGCAGAGGCAGGCAATGGCCAGCCAGCTCTGTTTGTCCCTTTGTCTTGAAAACCTTGTGGAATTGCTAAATCAGCTATGACTTGATAGCAAAAGAGGGGGGGGGGAGTAATTCCAGGAGAGCTCTGAGCTCCACTTGGAGGCTGACAACCCAAACTTGGTCATTGCAAGGTGGCATCCCAATCTTTAAAAAAGGATGTCCCCCAAGGCTTCTACCCCCAATTACAATGGGTAGCATGCCTAAAGCACGTCGACTGCGGGGTGACATGAGAGAGGTTTGCAAGATTATGCACGGGATGGAGAAAATAGAGAAAGAAGTCCTTTTCTCCCTTTCTCACAATACGAGAACTCGCGGGCGTTCGATGAAATTGCTGAGCAGATGGGTTAGAATGGATAAAAGGAAGTCCTTCTTCACCCAACGGATGATTCACACAGGGAAATCACTGCCACAGGAGGTGGCGGCGGCTACAAGCATAGACAGCTTCAAGAGGGGGTTGGATAAACATATGGAGCAGAGGTCCATCAGTGGCTGTTAACCACAGCATATTGATGGAACTCTCTGTCTGGGGCAATGATGCTCTGTATTCTTGGTGCTTGGGACGGGCGGCAAAGTGGAAGGGCTTCTAGCCCCACTTGTGAACCTCCTGATGGCACTTGGGTTTTGGGGGGTTTTTTGGCCACTGTGTGACACAGGGCGTTTTCGCACTGACCTTCAAGTGGCGCGACCACCCTCTTCACACCGGAGGATCTGCCCGGATTTCGCACAAGAAGCGCCGGCGCACCCAAAAGAGCTGGCGACTTCTGTCGCGAAACCCGCTCAAACGTTTTCCTGCTTCTTGGCGGTTTCCGTTTGAGCGGGTTTCGCGACGGAAGTAGCCGGCTCTTTTGGGTGCGCCGGCGCTTCTTGTGCGAAATCCGGGCAGATCCTCCGGTGTGAAGAGGGTGGTCGCGCCACTTGAAGGTCAGTGCGAAAACGCCCACAGAGTGTTGGACTGGATGGGCCACTGGCCTGATCCAACATGGTTCTCCTATGTTCTTATACACAAGAACAGCAGAAGAGCCCTGCTGGATGAGGCCAGTGGTCAATCTAGTCCAGCATCCTGTCTCACACAGTAGCCAACCAGTTCCTCTGGAGGGCCAACAACAGGGCAGAGAGCCTGAGGCCTTTATAAGAATGTAAGAAGAGCCCTGCTGGATCGGACCAGTAGTCCATCCAAGCCAGCATCCTGTCTCACACAGTGACCAACTAGTGCCTCTGGAGGGCTAACAACAGGGCATACAGCCTGAGGCCTTCATAAGAAGATCAGAAGAGCCCTACTGGATGAGACCAGTGAGGATCCATCTAGTCCAGCCTCCTGTCTCACACAGTGGCCACCCAGTTCCTCTGAAGGGTCAACAACAGGGCAAAGAGGCCAAGGTCTTCCTCTGATGTTACTTCCTGCTTCTGGGATTCAGAGGCTTAGTGTCTATGAAAGTGGAGCTTCCATTCGGTCACCCGGGCTAGTAGCCATTGACAGACTTCTCCTCCATGAATCTATTTAATCCCCCTCTAAAGCTGTTTATGCCTGTGGCCATCATGACGTCCTCTGGCAGCAGATCCCACATTTTAACTATCCTTTGTGTAAAGAAGTATTTCCTGAACCTACTGCCCATCAACTTTGTGGGGTGTCATAAGAACATTAGAGAAGCCATGTTAGATCAGGCCAATGGCCCATCCGGTCCAACACTCTGTGTCACACAGTGGCTAATAGCCACTGATGGACCTCTGCTCCATATTTTTATCCAATCCCCTCTTGAAGCTGGCTATGCTTGTGGCCGCCACCACCTCCTGTGGCAGTGAATTCCACATGTTAATCACCCTTTGGGTGAAGAAGTACCTCCTTTTATCCGTTTTAACCTGACTGCTCAGCAATTTCATCGAATGCCCATGAATTCTTGTATTGTGAGAAAAGGAGAAAAGGACTTTTTTCTCTACTTTCTCCATCCCATGCATTATCCTGTAAACCTCTATCATGTCACCCCGTAGTCGACGTTTCTCCAAGCTAAAGAGTCCCAAGCATTTCATCCTTTCTTCATAGGGAAAGTGCTCCAGCCCTTTAATCATTCTAGTTGCCCTTTTCTGGACTTTCTCCAATGCTATAATATCCTTTTTGAGGTGCGGCGACCAGAACTGCACACAGTACTCCAAATGAGACCGCACCATCAATTTATACAGGGGCATTATGATACTGGCTGATTTGTTTTCAATGTCCTCAAATTCTAGTTTGAGTTCCGATGCTTCTGAAAAATTATAATTTCTACGATTTACTCTGAGATCTACTCGCCCCCCCATTCCAGATTATTAAGCATATTGTTTTGGAGCTTAAGAGCCCCATGGCGCAGAGTGTTAAAGCTGCAGTACGGCAGTCCTGCTCGTGACCTGAGTTTGATCCCCGGTGGAAGCTGGGTTTTCAGGTAGCTGGCTCGAAGTTGACTCAGCCTTCCATCCTTTTGAGGTCGGTAAAACGAGTCCCCAGATTGCTGGGGGGAAAGCGTAGATGACTGGGGAAGGCAATGACAAACCACTCCATAAAAAGTCCGCCGTGAAAACGTTGTGAAAGCAACGTCACCCCAGAGTCGGAAACGACTGGTGCTTGCGCAGGGGACCTTTCCTTTCCTTTGGAGCTTACACGCAGTATAAGTTCCACTTCTAGTGGGTCTTACTCCCGCACAAAGAGTCGATCACTACATCAAATAACCTTCGTGGTGTCTTACACTGCTGTTAACTCAGCCCTGCTAACTGTGGCTTCTCTCTCTCTCTGGTAGCCAAGCTGGATTGCAGATTTTATTTAAACGCAATGCAATTTGTTCTGGCAATTAAAAATCTTATGGGGGGGGGCAGCAAAGGGACTAGTTGGTCGATTAGTCGCTACTGCATCTTTGCCCCCTCCAGGCCTGCTCTTTGCCTCTTGCAAAATCATTTATCACAATCCATTTCTGCAGCACTTTGCGGGATGCAAAAACCCTCACAATTACAATTCTGATCACCTCGGGACAATCAAGAGCTAATTACGCTATTAATCAATTGGGCATGCGGGGCCGGCCCTAGACTGTCTGGCAGCCTAGGAAAGGCTAACTTCTGGCACCCCCCCACCCCCTCCCCGCACTGATGATGTCACCAAGTCACATGGGGGAATCAATCTAACGCCCCCAGAAGGCCATAGAGTTGCCGGGTCCAATTCAAGACATCTCTGGGGACTTTGGGGGTGGAGACAGGAGCCAGGTTGTATTTTAACAATTTATTAATAACATACGGTTACAATATTTAGTTATGTCTTCTCTATCTCTAACCCACAGGATATTTCAACCCTCCCTCCCTCCATTGATTGACTTCTCCGAAGTTATAAATTTGAGTTCAATAATAAAGGTGCCTTTAACCCATCAAAGTTCAATACTTTCTTTTCTCATTCATACTAAAAAATTGTCCAAAGTCTTTTTACGTTCCACTCTTTCTCGATGTATTCTTTAAATTTCTTCCACTCCTTTTTGAATAAATCTAGGTCATAGTCTCTTAAGGTTTTAGTTAATTTGTCCATTTCACTCCACGATAAAACTTTCACTATCCAGTCCCATCACTTGGATCGGATTCTCTATTATGAACACAATGTCATGTGCAAATGAGCCAGGAGCCAGGTTGAGACAAGCATGATTTAACTCCAAAGGGAGTTCTGGCCATCGCATTTAAAAGGATTGTACACCTTCTGAATGCCTTCCCTCCATTGGAAATAATGACGGATAGGGGCACCTTTTTTGGGGGGGCTCACTGAATTGGACCCCCTGCTCCAATCTTTTTGAAACTTGGAGGGTCTTTTGAGGAGGCACCAGATGCTATGTTGCAAATTTGCTACCTCTATCTCAAAAGACAGGCTCCCCCCAGCCCCAGATACGCACTTATCAATTCTCCATTACACTCTATAGGAATCGGTCTCCATAGGGAATAATGGTGTGCCCAGCAGACATTTCCTCCCCCCCCCACTTTCTGATGACCATGAAGTGGGGGGAGGGCCTCCAAACCAGGGGATCTCCTCCCCCCGCCTGGGGATTGTTGCAACCCAAAAAAGAGTAACCTGAAACGAAGCGCAGGTATACAGCCAAAGACATCCACGTCAAAAGAAACCTCAATAATTTAAGTGATTTATATAATGAAAAATTACTTGTAGTCAAAACACATATAAAGAGCATCAATAAAGCGCAAGTAGAGACCACTCCCATATACAGTTCAAATACTCATAGCTGCAAAATCCGGGATGTGGTATAATGAGGCGGAAGAGTAGAATAGAGTCCAACGCTCCAAGTCCTCTTTTAGCCAGTGGAAAAAACGGAAGCAGCAAGGCAAAAGTACAGAACAGGGATGCGCTGAATGCCCTATTTCACAGGAGGCTTCTACGAGCTGCGTGAATGAAATATTAAAAATCACTAGCAAATCTTGTAATTCAAAGGTTACGCAAAGAATGTCAGCAATGCATACCTTCAAATAACACTTAACAATTCATAACGGAGACCAACGCTCCAACCGTTCTGCAGACAAGAAACGGCATACAATTACAGACCACAATGCACTTTTAAATGACAGGTGTTGACGATCAGGACAATTTCTTAAAGTCCTAGACAGAAAATCTACAGTGATATTCCAAATCCATTAATACAACTTATAAAAAGCACGACAGGTCCCAATCACTATTCATCCCATTGGGCATCAATGAGATTAATTTGAAGCTCCAACGCACTTCTTGCTGTAACTGCCGCTTACTTATTCATACTACTTTTCCATGAAGCCACGTAGGGAATTTTTCCGCAGCAAAGAATCTTAAATCATTAGGGTCATGTTTCAGTGTTTGAAAATGATCTGTTAGCGGAGCCTCAGGAACGAAATTTTTTACGCGAGATTTATGTTCCAAGGCGTGGGTACGCACCGCGCGTTTTGTACTGCCACAGTATCTTTTTGAACAGGGACATAAAATAATATAGATGCAGCTTTTTGTTGCACAGGTTGTAGTATCCTTTAATTTTATTTTAAAACCTGTTGTGGGATCTAGAAACTCACGGCGTTCCAGAGATAAAGGGCAGGCGGCGCACGTCCCACATTTATGGTGCGCCCCCCGCCCCCCGGTGTAAGTTACAGCTGGTGTCTTTCTAAAGTCGGACCGCACCAGAATGTCTGACGAATTCCTAGTTCTGCGATATCCAATTTTAGGAAAATAGCTGCATCCGGGCAGATCTTTTAGTAAAAACCAGAATTTCTTAAGAATATTTTGGAGAGGGTAAGAGAGGGGAGAGAATTGAAAAGCACAGGTTAATCTGTTATCTACACTTAAACTCCCAGTCTCATTCTGAATATGTTTGGACAACATTATATCGCGTGGCATACTATTAACTTTTTTTTTGCAAGCCTTAACCAAAGTATGTTCCGAATAATCTCTCAATTTAAATTGCTTACAAATTCTATTTTTTTTTCCAACTTCATAATCTCCCATCTGAGTAGAATTACGTTTAGCTCTTATCAGCTGTGAAAGAGGTAACCTATTTTTTAGATGGCTAGGATGATAAGAGTCAAATTTTAAAGGGACATTCTTATCGATTGGTTTGCGATTAGGCTTGACTGCCAAGGTATTATCGTTGCATTTGAAAACAATTGTGTCCAAAAAAGGCACCATATAATTATCCGCCTGATGACTAAATTGGATAGAAGGATGACCAGTGTTCATCCAGCTCAGCAAAGGGTCTAACATAGACCTGTCAGATATGACGGCCAGATTACTGCAGTATATTTCAACAGCATTGGAAGTAATGGTACTATGAATCTGGCACCATTTTACTGGTCTTGCTTTTAACAGCTGTCTGACACCAAAATCAAACTCCTCCTGTAGATATTAAAAAGGATGAAAGAAGTTCACTGGCTAAATATCTGCAAAACAGGTTGCTTTTAAAGGCATGGGAAACACAGCCAGTAAAAAGCTGCAGGCCCCTCATAAATATCTTTTTTGGGATAACTACAGAAAAGTTTGTATGAACTTCATATAACTGGAAATTAATTCATTAATTGCAGTACAATTCTCTGCTATCTTTCACAGCAATTTCCCAGTGTTTCAGCCAAAGAAAAGTATGAAAAATAGCTGTCGAAAGATTTTATTGAATCCAAGCAAGCTTGGTTATAGTTTGAGTCAGGGTTCCAGTAGTAGCAGTTGAAGGAAGGGCCTACTAAATGTTTCAGCATATCTTGAGGCAGAGCAGCTGCCAGGGCCCAGTGTGGATGATACACAGTGCTGTCATTCCTGATGGCAATGGCAACAGCACTCCCAAGTGCATACGCTGGCCAGTGCTGTTGAGGAAGGGGTGTGTAGGTGGTGCAGGCAACTGAACATGGGCATTAGGAGTGCATGCAAACTGGAGAAGAACACACAAAGAGATAGGTGCATGCAGGTGCGGGAGTGGAAAGAGAGGATCGCCCACTTTCCACCCCCATTTTGGCTCAGCATGAGTTTCAGAGAGATTTTTCTGAAAAATGAATTTACTTCCGAAGAAGAGGCAGGTTTGGGGGGGTGCCCTGGAAGTGACATCACAGGAAAAGGTGGAGTTTTGGTTCAGTATGCCCAGGAAGTGACATCACTTGGCCCTTGACACCACAGGAAATGACATAATTCCTGTCTTCCGGCTCCACCCCCGAAGTCTCTTGGCTCCACCCCCAAATTTTAGTGGGCCACAAAGGAGAAGTGTAAAAATAACCGGACCACAGGAAAGAAAAGTTTGGGAAACTGTGTCCTAGACAATCGCCTAGTTTGCCTAGTGGTGGGGCCAGCCCCCGGGGGCATGACAAAGAGTTGTCACTAATATCCCTCCCTCAAATTGCCCTCATGCTGTGCCGATCAGGCCTCGGATTCAGCGGGAGCTCACAGAAGCACAGCTCCTGAACCTTTCTGAGAGTTCCACCTCCTCCTCCCCACCTTGACCATTGAACAGTAGGTGCAGCTGCATAACAATTCCTGGATGAGCTCCACCACCTATTTTTCTACAAAACGACCCCTGGCGCTGATCCTACATCAGCCTAGGCCAGGGAAGCACTGGTTCCCATGTTTGGCTAATCAGGAACCAGCGTTGGAAGTGAACTGAAACAGCATTATTTCGACTGGGTGACAGCATATTATATATTTAAGCAAAAGCCTTTTAAAAACAGCTCCGTGCTGCTCTCTCTGTGTGCTGCCTTTTTCATCACGGCGGCAAAAACGCCAGGAGAGCCGCAGACAAAAGCAGAAAAACAACCCCTCAGGTGGGACTTTCCATCCAGCCTTTGCGTTCCTCCGGAAGGCTGCCCGAACACCTTTTTCAGCGGCGCCTGATTTGCACCCCCTTCCTTGCCTTTTCCACAGCAGCGGAACAAAGCCCCAGGGAACGCCGCCAATATCAATTCGCTCCAAAGCAATTCAACCGATAGACAGAGACGGCTGCCTTCAAGATAGTTTCGGCAGTAGCAGGGGGGAGGGAGGAGATGCGTCCAGCTGTCAGCTTCCACACCAGATGCAGGCAAACAATTTACCACGCTGAGCAAATGTTATGTTGGGCATCGGCTGGGGGAGGCGGACCCCCTCGGCTTGAATAGATCCGGATTTTGTTGTTCCATCGGCTGCAACGCGACAGTGGTGTATCATTCCACACCAGCTGGGAACAATCGGCAAAGATACACAACAGGGGAAAGGAACATCTGGAAATTCTATTGTTCAGTCGCACAGTCAAGTCTGACTCTTTGCGACCCCGTGGACCAAGTCACGCCAGGCCCTCCCGTCTTCCACCATCCTCCGATGTCTGCTCAAATTCGTGTTTGTTACATCAGTAACGCTGTCCAGCCATCTCCTCTTTTGCCGTCCCCTTCTTCTTTTGCCTTCTGTCTTTCCCAGCATCAGGGTCTTCTCCAGGGAGTGCTCCCTTCTCATTGGGTGGCCAGAGTATTGGAGCTTCAGCTTCAGCATCTGACCTTCCAGGGAACAGTCTGGGTTGATTTCCCTTAGGACTGACTGATTGTATCTTCTTGCCGTCCAAGGGGCTCTCAAGAGTCTTCTCCAGCACCGCAGCTCAAAAGCATCTATTCTTCTGCGCTCGGCCTTCCTTATGGTCCAGCTCTCACACCCATACGTTACTACTGGGAATACTATCGCCGTAACTATACGGACTTTTGTTGGCAGGGTGATGTCTTTCCCAGCATCAGGGTCTTCTCCAGGGAGTGCTCCCTTCTCATTGGGTGGCCAAAGTATTGGAGCTTCAGCTTCAGTCTCTGACCTTCCAGGGAACAGTCTGGATTGATTTCCCTTAGGAATGACTGGTTTGATCT
This sequence comes from Heteronotia binoei, assembly GCF_032191835.1. Taxonomy (NCBI): domain Eukaryota; kingdom Metazoa; phylum Chordata; class Lepidosauria; order Squamata; family Gekkonidae; genus Heteronotia; species Heteronotia binoei. The sequence goes on from NC_083224.1 coordinate 14,354,802, forward strand.
TCTTGCAGTCCAAGATTCTTCTCCAGCACCACAGTTCAAAAGCATCTATTCTTCTGCACTTGGCCTTCCTTATGGTCCAGCACTTACTACTGGGAATACTATCACCTTAACTATACGGACTTTTGTTGGCAGGGTGATGTCTTTTCCAGCATCAGGGTCTTCTCCAGTGAATGCTCCCTGGTCATTTGGTGGCCAAAGTATTGGAGCTTCAGCTTCAGCCTCTGACCTTCCAGGGAACGGTCTGGGTTGATTTCCCTTAGGACTGACTGATTGGATCTTCTTGCAGTCCAAGGGGCTCCCAAGAGTCTTCTCCAGCACCACAGCTCGGAAGCATCTATTCTTCGGCACTCGGCCTTCCTTGTGGTCCAGCTCTCACAGCCATGCATCTGGAAAAGCATCCCTGTATCTGATTTCCATTTACCAAGAGCTGGATTCGAGTCTGGTTGCACCCAGGAGGTTTGTTGGTCGAAAAGGCCAGCAGGGACTCGTTTGCATATCAGACCACACCCCCTGATGTCACCACTGTTTCACACTGTTTTGTAGAAAAAGCCCAGCAGGAATTCATTTGCATGTTAGGCCACACCCCCTGACACCAGCCCCTGGTTGCACCAGACATTGAATCTCAAAAGTTCATCCCCCCCCCGCTCCAAATCTTGAGGTGCTACAGTACTCGAATTCAGCTCTTTTACTGCAAACTGACACGGCGACCCTCCCCAAACTCTCTGTTTTCCGAGTAGTGACATATGAAACAGCCGTCAACGGATCCGCGGGTGTCACCCCATAGACTGAGAGTCAGTTTGGTGTCGTGGTTAAGTGTGCAGACTCTTATCCGGGAGAGCCAGGTTTGATTCCCCACTCCTCCACTTGCAGCTCTTGCAGGAGTTGTCCTTGAAAGGGCAGCTTCTGTCGGAGCCCTCTCAGCCCCACCTACCTTATAGGATGTTCGTTGTGGGGGAGGAAGGTAAAGGGGATTGTGAGCTGCTCTGAGATTCAGAGTGGAAGACGGGATACAAATCCAGTGTCATCGTTGTCTCCTCCTCCTCCTCCACTTTGGTGTAGTGGTTAAGAGTGCGAACTCTTATTTGGGAGAACTGGGTTTGATTCCCCACTCCTCCACTTGCAGATGCTGGGTTGGCCTGGGGTCAGCCATAGCTCCCGCAGAGTTGTCCTTGAAAGGGCAGCTGCTGTAAGAGCCCTCTCTAGCCCCACCCACCTCACAGGGTGTCTGTTGTGGGGGAGGGAGGGAAAGGAGATTGTAGGCCGCTCTCTGTCCTTGAAAGGGCAGCTGCTGGGAGAGTCCTCTCCAGCCCCACCCACCTCAGAGGGTGTCTGTTGTGGGGGAGGAAGGTAAAGGAGACTGTAAGCCTCTCTGAGATTCAGAGTGAAGGGCAGGGTATAAATCCAAGATCATCATCATCTCTTCCTCCTTCGGGTGAGTCCCAGAGCATCACCTGTGGGATTGTGGGGCATTACAGAGCCATCTTTTTTGCTGTTTTTTTTCCAGAAGGGCCTCTTGCTTGTGTGCATGCAAACAGCATGAGGGCACTGGGCTTCCTGCCCCTCTTTGTGCCCACACAGAAAGAAACTGCAACATGGCAAAGAAAGGCCACTCAGCAGCGGATTTTGGTGAGACTTCCAGTTCCAGAGACAGCAAGCTGAGGTTAAAGTTTTCAGGTCTGGAAATAACCAAGACCACTGATCTAGCCCAGTACCACCTGACACCAGGCAGCATCTCACAAAAGACTTCCCCAGTACGGACATCTTTCCCAGCCTAGCTTCAGTTGGTATACTGCAGGGGTGGCCAACGGTAGCTCTCCAGATGGTTTTTTTTGCCTACAACTCCCATCAGCCCCAGCCATTGGCCATGCTGGCTGGGGCTGATGGGAGTTGTAGGCAAAAAAATTTCTGGAGAGCTACCGTTGGCCACCCCTGCAGTATACTGTATACCAGGGGTAGCCAAACTTCTTTAATGTAAGAGCTGCATAGAATAAATGTCAGATGTTTGAGAGCCACAAGGGAAGGGAGGGAGGGAGGGAGGGAGGAAGGGAGGGAGGGAGGGAGGGAGGGAGGGAGGGAGGGAGGAAGGAAGGAAGGAAGGAAGGAAGGAAGGAAGGAAGGAAGGAAGGAAGGAAGGAAGGAAGGAAGGAAGGAAGGAAGGAAGGAAGGAAGGAAGGAAGGAAGGAGGGAGGGAGGGAGAAAGGGAGGGAGGAACGAAGGGAGGGAGGAAGGGAGGAAGGAAGGAAGGAAAGAAGGGAGGGAGGGAGGGAGGGAGGAAGGAAGGAAGGAAGGAAGGAAGGAAGGAAGGAAGGAAGGAAGGGAGGGAGGAAGGAAGGGAGGGAGGGAGGGAGGGAGGGAATAGAGAGGAGGGGAGAGGGAGACGTGGAAAGAAAGCAACTTTGCCTTTAAATGCATTCTCCAAGCCACAAGCTGGCTTGGTGACGTGATTTAAGGAGAGAAATGCCTTCTCTGAGCCAGCTGATGGGGCACTGGGGGCTTCGAGAGTCACACAATGAGTGTAAAAGAGACACATGTGGCTCCTGAGCTGCTGTTTGGCCACCCCTGCTGCTGGTCACGGCACCTCAAAAGAAAGCATTGGAAAAGGTGCAGAAAAGAGCAACTAAAGGGATAGAGCAGGGGTGGGGAATCTTTTTTCTGCACCAAGGGCCATTTGGATATTTACAACACCATTTGCGGGCCGTACAAAATCATCATCTTAAAAAACAGTGTTCCGCCAAGGGAGAACGATTCAGGCTGGCAAAATTAATGCAAATAATTGTTTTTCTATTTGAAGTCACGTGGGGAGAGCCTAATGCAGCGCACGCGCGCGCGCACACACACAGAGGCCTGCCGCCCTACGCAAATGCCTAGGCCCAGACATATTAGTCCACATCCCCTAGTATTAGCATATTAGGCCACACCATCTGGAATAATCAAGTGCAAACTGAACTGGTGGTAGCTGACTCCCACCCTCACCCCCTGCCAGCCCTCCCTCCCTCCAGCTGCTCCCAGCAGACCTTGAAAGGCATCCACACACCCCAGCAGCAGTCCTTCACAATGCCCACGAGGGGGGCGGGGCTCGGCCCAGCTATCCTCGAGGGCCAGACCAAGTGATCTCGAGGGCCGTAAATGGCCCTCGGGCCTGACGTTCCCCATCCCTGGGATAGAGGAAGCACCAGGCATGGTCTTCTTGGTGCTTGTGGGGTAACAGCGATCCTATCAGGCCCACAAGCAACTCAGAGTTCTGGCTCCGCTGGTGGACCTCTTGAGGACCCCTGGGTGTTGGCCACTGTGCGAAACAGACTGATGGACCGGAGGAACCCCTGGTCTGATCCAACATGGCTTCTTTATGTAACCCCCTTGCAAGAGATTTAGGTGTCTGTTTCCGTTGGTTTAAGAACCATAGGATCATAGAATCATCGAGTTGGAAGGGACCTCCAGGGTCATCCAGGCAACCCCCTGCACAATGCAGGAAACCCACAAATACCTACCCCAAATTCACAGGATCTTCATCGCTGTCAGATGGCCATCTGTTGAAAAACCTCCAAGGAAGGAGAGCCCACCACCTCCCAAGGAGGAAGCCTGTTCCACTGAGGAATCGCTCTAATGGTCAGGAAGCCCTTCCTAACGTTGAGCCGGAAACTCTTTTGATTTAATTTCAACCCATTGGTTCTGGACCTACCTTCTGGAGCCACAGAAAACAATTCCACACCCTCCTCTATATGACAGCCCTTCAAGGACTTAAAGATGGTGATCCTATCACCTCTCAGCCACCTCCTCTCCAGGCTAAACATGCCCAGCTCTTTCAACCTTTCTTCATAGGACTTGGTCTCCAGACCCCTCACCATCTTCGTCACCCTCCTCCGGATTCGTTACAGCTTGTCTAGATTCTTCTTCAAATGTGGTGCCCAAAACTGAACGCAAGACTCCAGGTGAGGTCTTACCAAAGCAAAGTAAAGCAATACCAAAGATTTCAGGTTTTCACGGCTGGCAACATCATTAAGGTTTGTAGAATCTTTCGGGCTCAAGTGCCATGTTCTACTGGAGAAAGTTTTTCTTCCAGACGTTTCGTTCTCAGCTGCGGAGAACATCCTCAGTGGCGTTGCAGCTGGAGCAGGCGCTCTGACCTTCTTGGCTGCTTTGCACTGTCCACTGAGGATGTTCTCCGCAGCTGAGAACGAAACGTCTGGAAGAAAAACTTTCTCCAGTAGAACACGGCACTTGAGCCCGAAAGATTCTACAAACCCTAATAAAGCAATACCATCACATCACGTGATCTGGACACTAGCCTTCTGCTGATACAGCCGAAAACCAGCTGTTTTGTGTAAGCTGTAGGCACTACAATGTGCAGGCAAGATCACAGAGAAGAGGAATGAGGACCTCTTGTCAAAAATGGGGGGGGGGGTGTCGGAGGAGGGGGAATCAACAAAAGCCATTGATGTATTGTGTGCTAATTCTACTTCCTCTGGTCAGGAAGAAGTGTGACATCTACAAATTGAAGGCCTTGGCTATCAAAGAGGATGGAAAAAAAATACACCAGACTTGTGCAATCCCCCTTTTGTCGAAGCAAATCCGCCCAAGAGGCAGAATGCAAAGGGATCGATTCGGAGGGGAGGCCAAGCTAGCAACAAGCAGGCGGATTAATCAAACCCTTTGTGGGAGGAGGATTAGGGGCATCCACGCAAGGGCGAAAAAAACGTCCTTGATTGAAAAGCTCCAGATGGATTTTGAAGGCTTGCGGCAGAAAAGGCATTGGAAACGTTTCCCCTTTGTGCCAAACCCTGGTTCCTCCATTTAGAGGGCATTTCTACCACAGTGCCAGGTCACGTCTGCAGGGACTGTAAGACAGAGCCAGTTTGGTGTAGAAGTTAAGTGCGTGGACTCTTATCTGGGAGAACCGGGTTCGATTCCCCACTCCTTCATTTGCAGCTGCTGGAATGGCCTTGGATCAGCCGTAGCTCTCGCAGAGCTGTTCTTGAAAGGGCAGTTTCTGTCAGAGCTCTCTCAGCCCCACATATCTCTCAGGGTGTCTGTTGTTGGGGGGGAATAACAGGGGTGGCCAACGGTAGCTCTCCAGATGCTTTTTGCCTACAACTCCCATCAGCCCCAGCCAGGATGGCCAATGGCTGGGGCTGATGGGAGTTGTAGGCAAAAATATCTGGATAGCTACCATTGCCCACCCCTGATATAGGAGATTGTAAGCCGCTCTGAGTCTCTGATTCAGAGAGAAGGGCAGGGTATAAATCTGCAGTCATCTTCTTCTTTCCTAGGAATTGTCCTTGAAAGGGCAGCTTCTGTGAAAGTTCTCTCAGCCCCACCTACCTCTGTTGTGGGGAAGGGAAGGGAAGGGAAAGAGGGCCAGTTTGGTGTAGTGGTTAAGTGAGCGGACTCTTATCTGGGAGAACCGGGTTCGATTCCCCACTTCTCCACTTGCAGCTGCTGGAATGGCCTTGGGTCAGCCATAGCTCTCACAGAGCTGTCCTTGAAAGGGCAGTTTCTGCAAGAGCTCTCTCATCCCCACCTACCTCACAGGGTGTCTGTTGTTGTGTGTGTGGGGGGGGGGAAGGTAAAGGAGACTGTGACCGCTCTGAGGCTCTGAGATTGAGAGTATAGGGCAGGATATAAATAAATATAAATCCAATATCTTAAGACATAATCTGCCTGACCTACGATGGACCTCCATCTGGGCTGACTTCTTTCCTTCCCTCTCTTCTAGGGTTGCCAGGTCCAACTCAAGAAATACCTGGAAACTTTGGGGGTGGAGCCAGGAGACTTTGGAGGGTGGAGCCAGGAGCAAGAGTGCGACAAGCGGGATTGAACTCCAAAGGGAGTTTGGGCCATCACATTTAAAGGGACAGCACACCTTTTTAAATGTCTTCCTTCCATTTGAAATAATGAAAGATAAGGGTACCTTCTTTTGGGGCTCATAGAATTGGATCCCCTGGTCCAATCTTTTTGAAACTTGGGCGGTGCTTTGAGGAGAGGCACCGGATGCTATGCTGAAAATTTGGTGCCTCTGTCTCAAAAAACAGCCCTCCCCAGAGCCCCAGATACCCACAGATCAACTCTCCATTATACCCTAAGGGAATTGGTCTCCATAGGGGATAATGGAGTGCCTCCAGCAGACATTTCCACCCCCGCTTTCTGATAACCCTGAAACGAGGGGAGGGCATCCAAACCAGGGGATCCCTCCCCCCACCTGGGGATTAAGACAGCACAACCAAAGTTATGGTCACCAAATAACTAAGAACGTATTGGAACAAAATCATACAAATATGTTCAACAGAAGACTAAATAGCAATAACAATTCCCCCAAAGTTTCACAGTTCCATCAAAGGAGTCCCAATGAAGAAGAAGAATTGCAGATTTATACCCCGCCCTTCTCTCTGAATCAGAGCGGCTCACAATCTCCTTTCCCTTCCTCCCCCACAACAGACACCCTGAGGTGGGTGGGGCTGAGGGCTCTCCCAGCAGCTGCCCTTTCAAGGACAGAGAGCGGCCTACAATCTCCTTTCCCTTCCTCCCCCACAACAGACACCCTGTGAAGTAGGTGGGGCTGAGAGGGCTCTCACAGCAGCTGCCCTTTCAAGGACAGAGAGCGGCCTACAATCTCATTTCCCTTCCTCCCCCACAACAGACACCCTGTGAAGTAGGTGGGGCTGAGAGGGCTCTCACAGCAGCTGCCCTTTCAAGGACAGAGAGCGCCCTACAATCTCCTTTCCCTTCCTCCCCCACAACAGACACCCTGTGAAGTAGGTGGGGCTGGAGAGGGCTCTCCCAGCAGCTGCCCTTTCAAGGACAGAGTCTCAGAACAGCCTACAATCTCCTTTACCTTCCCCCCCACCACAACAGACACCCTGTGAGGTAGATGAAGATATTGGATTTATATCCCGCCCTCCACTCCAAAGAGTCTCAGAGCGGCTCACAATCTCCTTTACATTCCTCCCTCCCACAACAGACACCCTGTGAGGTAGATGAAGATATTGGATTTATATCCCGCCCTCCACTCCGAAGTGTCTCACAATCTCCTTTACCTTCCTCCCCCACAACAGACACCGTGTGAGGTAGATGAAGACACTGGATTTATATTCCGCCCTCCACTCCGAAGAGTCTCAGAGCGGCTCACAATCTCCTTTACCTTCCTCCCTCACAACAGACACCCTGTGAGGTAGATGAAGATATTGGATTTATATCCCGCCCTCCACTCCGAAGAGTCTCAGAGCGGCTCACAATCTCCTTTACCTTCCCCCCCACAACAAACACCCTGTGTGGTAGATGAAGATATTGGATTTATATCCCGCCCTCCACTCCGAAGAGTCTCAGAGCGGCTCACCATCTCCTTTACCTTCCTCCCCCACAACAGACACCCTGTGAGGTGGGTGGGGCTGGAGAGGGCTCTCACAGCAGCTGCCCTTTCAAGGACAACCTCTGCCAGAGCTATGGCTGATCCAAGGCCATTCCAGCAGGTGCAAATGGAGGAGTGGGGAATCAAACCCGGTTCTCCCAGGTAAGAGTCCATGCACTTAACCACCATGCCAAACTAACAGAAATAAAGTCCACAACTGTATCATCCCAAAACCATCACACACACACACACACACAGACACCGATCCCTGAAAATATTGTCTTCCAGAAAACCGGTCCCTGGTGCCAAAAAAGGTTGGGGACCGCTGCTCTAGGGGAACTGATCTCTGTTCTTCCGTATCACCATGGCACCTGCTGACACCGCTCCTGGTACCAGCCAATTGTTTCTGGAATGTGGGTCGGGTGGGTCTTCTGAACAATTACTAGAGATCTGATTGGCTGTGCCTATTTTTAAAAATGCTGCCATCAGGGGTTTGTTTTTATCCCCTCTCTCCCTCTTCTTTCCCGGTTTATCGCCATCGGTCTTCTTCCGTGTGCTTATGTGTGGCTCTGCCTAACACGGCAGCCATTTTGTGCTTGCCCACTACCTACTGCCCCAAAAGTTGCCTTACAGTCTCTCAAATGACGCTGAGAGGTGCTTCTCAGATCACGCGCCGCTTACGATACGGGTGGACGCACACGATCCGAGAAGCTCTACCCCTTACACCGCCGCAACGGACGCCGACGGAGCTCTCCGACGATCTGCCACTTACAGATCGCTGCGCAATCCGAGAGCTGCGCTCTTACTGACAGTGTGCCAAGCACACAGGAATTGGTGCATTGACCTGGAACAGGTACCAAAAAATTCAGTCTCGCACTCAACAAAAAATGGCATGATCAGAGAAGGCAGGTATACTTTTGCAAGGCTGATTGAAATGCCAAAACCTTTCACAATACAAAGTTAACTGCCGGTTTTGGTACAGAGAGAGGAAGACGCAGGGCAGTAGAAGAGAGAGAGAAGGAAAAGAAAGCCCAGGGATGGGTGGAGGAACCAGTTTCCAAAATGGAAAGTGAGATCCACCCCTTTGATGGAAGAATACAGCCCTGGAGGGCAGCTGGTTACAGTGCCTGCTCTCTCGACCCTCCAGTTCAGAACTGCTCAGAGTACAATGGAATGCAACAAGGAGGTGAGGTTTTGTTTCCGTTCATGCACAGAGTAACGCTTTGGGCTTAAGAACATAGGAAGAGCCCTGTTAGATCAGACCAGTGAGGGTCCATTAGTCCAGCCTCCTGTCTCACACAGCGGCCAACCAATTCCTCTGGAAGGCCAACAACAGGGCAGAGAGGCTGAGGCCTTCATAAGAATATCAGAAGGGCCCTGCTGGATCAGACCAGTGATGGTCCATCAAGTCCAGCATCCTGTCTCACACAGGGGCCAACCAGTACCTCTGGAGAGCCAACAACAGGGCAGAGAGGCCAAGGCCTTCATAACAACATCAGAAGAGCCTTGCTGGATCAGAGCAGTGAGGGTCCATCTAGTCCAGCCTCCTGTCTCACACAGTGGCCAACGGGTTCCTCTGGAATGCCAACAACAGGGCATAGAGGCCGAGGCCTTCATAAGAACATCAGAAGAACCCTGCTGGATCAGACCAGTGATCCATATAGTTCAGCATCCTATCTCACACAGTGGCCAACCAGTTTCTCTGGAGGGTCAACAACACAGCAGAGAGGGCAAGGCCTTCCCTGATAAGAACATCAGAAGAGCCCTGCTAAATCATACTAGTGATCCATCTAGTCCACCATCCTATCTCACAAAGTGGCCAACCTGTTCCTCCAGAAGGCCAACAACACAGCATAGACGCTGAGGCCTTCATCAGAACATCAGAAGATGTTCCAATAAAAACCCTACCTAGACCCAACAGCTATATTAAACGTTGATGCTGCTGCTGCTATTGGATATATATCCTGCCTTCCACTCCGAATCTCAGCATCTGAGAGCGGCTCACAATCTCCTTTATCTTCCTCCCCCATAACAGACACCCTGTAAGGGAGGTGGGGCTGAGAGGGCTCTCCCAGAAGCTGCCTTTCAAGGACAACTCCTACGAGAGCTATGGCTGACCCAAGGCCATTCCAGCAGCTGCAAGTGGAGGAGTGGGGAATCAAACCCGGTTCTTCAAAGTAAGAGTCCGCGCACTTAACCACTACACCAAACTAAAGAGCATAAGGAATATAAGCAAAAAACCCTTCTGTGGTGCCCACCCCCCTCTTTTGGTGTTCCAAGTATGTGTTTTATTTTGCTTCATGGTTGATCCAGAATTTGTAATGGGTTGCCTTCCTGACTAGACCAATAGACAAGCTGGAACAGGTCCAGAGAAGGGCCAGAGACCAAGTTCTATGAAGAAAGGTTGAAGGAGTGGGGCATGTTTTGCCTGCAGAGGAGGTGGCTGAGAGGTGATAGGATCACCATCTTCCAGGTAGTTGAAGGGCTGTCATATAGAAGATGGCGTGGAACTGTTTTGTGTGGCCCCAGGATTTGGGACCAGAACCAACGGGTTGAAATTAAATCAAAAGAATTTCCGGCTCAACCTTAGGAAGAACTTCCTAAGGCCAGCTGACAGCAATGGCCAGCTGACAGCAATGAGGATCCTGTGAATTTAGGGGGAGGTATTTGTGAGTTTCCTGCATTGTGCAGGGGGTTGGACTAGATGAGAGGCGGTATGATCACCATCTTCAAGTCCTTGAAGGGCTGTCCTATAGATGATGGCGTGGAATTACTTTCGGTGGCCCCAGGAGGTAGGACTAGAACCAACGGGTTGAAATTAAATTAAAAGAGTTTCCGGCTCAACCTTAGGAAGAACTTCCTGACCGTTAGAGCGGTTCCTCAGTGGAACAGGCTTCCTCAGGAGGTGGTGGGCTCTCCTTCCTTGGTGGTTTTTAAACAGAGGCTAGATGGCCAGCTGACAGCAATGAGGATCCTGTGAATTTAGGGGGAGGTATTTGTGAGTTTCCTGCATTGTGCAAGGGGTTGGACTAGATGAGAGGCGGTATGATCACCATCTTCAAGTCCTTGAAGGGCTGTCCTATAGATGATGGTGTGGAATTACTTTCGGTGGCCCCAGGAGGTAGGACTAGAACCAACGGGTTGAAATTAAATTAAAAGAGTTTCCGGCTCAACCTTAGGAAGAACTTCCTGACCGTTAGAGCTGTTCCTCAGTGGAACAGGCTTCCTCAGGAGGTGGTGGGCTCTCCTTCCTTGGAGGTTTTTAAACAGAGGCTAGATGGCCAGCTGACAGCAATGAGGATCCGGTGAATTTAGGGGGAGGTATTTGTGAGTTTCCTGCCTTGTGCAGAGGGTTGGACTAGATGACCTTGGAGGTCCCTTCCAACTCTATGATTCTAAGCAATTTAAGGCAGAGAGGGACTGTGGGAACACAGTAGGCCCATCTGCGGTAGCCTGGCAGAACCTACCGGCTTTTATTCTCTTTCCAATTCTGTGCAATTTCCTGTCCCTCCCCCAGCCCTTTTCTTCCATCATTTCGTACAATCGGTAGTCTGTCTTCTCCTCTTTTCCCGTGGCCCTCCTTTCTCGGAAACAACCTATCCAGGCCATCATTAACAGAGGGGGATTAAGAACTTGGCATCCTTTGCGTGCCTGCCCCACGCTCTCCCGCTGACAGCGAGGGCTTCCCCCGCCCTGTTGCCTCATTGTCTGCCCCACAGGATAATCCCCTTTTCTCCCAAGCCCCTCCGCTGATCTCATTCATGCTTAAGGGGGGGGCCACACAAAACAGGAGAGAATGGAGGAAAAGGGTGAAAACAGCTCAATCCAGCAACGCCACCAGGCTTCTAAATCCGCCAGCCGTTTCCTCTGCCCGCCCGGCCTCTTTTAATCCCGTGTCAAGTGGGGATTTCCAGACACTTGAATGCACCCAGATGTCCAGGTCGTCATCTGCACGGTAGCAGGAAATCCAGCACCCCCGTTGGGCATGTCCCGTTTATCGAAGGCTCGCTCATAACTCCCAAGATCCTCAAACTATAATTCTGCAACCAGTGTTCTTTCTAAGCTGAGTTTGTGTGAGCTAGCTCAGCTTTTTAGCCTCTGGCTCATACATCTTTGGCCCCAGAGCAAACGGATGTATGCAGTAGCTCACAACTTTAATGCCAGTGGCTCACAACGCAGAATTTTTGCTCACAAGACTCCACAGCTTAGAGAGACCATTGTCTGCAACCGTCCTTCCTAACGCAGGTTTGCTTCTATTAAATACTGGGTTCAATGGATCGGAGTGAAACAGGAATCATACTTTATTGATCACTACGTACTAAGACAAGATGGCGGGGCCGCAACGCCACTTATGCGCATGCAAAAGAACCACGCACACGCCAGATCCCCAGAGCAAATCAAGGCAGTCAAGTTTCCTGCCAAGATTTATTGGTTACTGCTTAGTGTCTGAAGAAAAAGACTGCAGATTTATACCCCGCCCTTCTCCCTGAATCAGACTCAGAGCGGCTTACAATCTCCTATATCTTCTCCCCACCCCCTCACAACAGACACCTTGTGAGGTGGGTGGGGCTGGAGAAGGCTCTCGCAGCAGCTGCCCTTTCAAGGACAACTCCTAAAAGAGTTATGGCTAACCCAAGGCCATCCCAGCAGCTGTAAGTGGAGGAGCGGGGTATCAGACTCGGTTCTCCCAGATAAGAGTCCACGCACTTAACCACTGCACCAAACTGGCTCTCTTGATGTATTAAAGAGTCTCTAGCATTCCCACTGCTGCCCGGGCGTGCGCGAAAACTTCCCGCCAAACATATAGCCCAGTACATAACAGCTTCCAAATACGCCAGTGCTTGTCCTTGCTAACTGGACACTTTTCACCGCGTAAAAAGATATATATTTTTTAAAGTATGCTTCGGTCAATTCCTTATTTAAGTGACTAATCAGCCCGTCAAACCGAAATAGCATCAAATAATTCCACCCAATTTGCATCCGCTCATTCACGATGACAAAGATGCGCCAATGAATTCTGCACTCCACAAACCAACTGCCCTTTCACCACACCCCCTCCAGCCTAGAAATAGCAGCTCTCCAGCAGCCCTGGCCTCATTCAATGCACAGCAGCCAAGAAGGTCAGAGCGCCTGCTCCGGCTGCAACGCCACTGAGGATGTTCTCCGCAGCTGAGAACGAAACGTCTGGAAGAAAAACTTTCTCCAGTAGAACACGGCACTTGAGCCCAAAGATTCTACAAACCCTAATAATTCTGCACTCATTTTTCCTAACTTGGGCTTGCCTCCAAATACATCAGTGCACATCCTTCCTAATTGGATTACGTTACAACATGAAATGCTGTTGCCACTGGACTCGAATCTAGCTGTTCTACTGTGGACCGACGCAGCCACCATGGTCTTCAAGAACCAAGAACCCAACACCTTTTCCTGGGTCTTCGTCTCTGATAAGGTTCTCTGCCATTTTGCCCTAAGAAAGTTCAGTTCCTCTGGAGAGAATGCCACCCAAGTCCTTCAACCAGGGGCGACAAACTCATTTGTTATGAGGGCCGAATCTGACATAAATGAGGCCTTGTCGGGCCGGGCCATGTGTGTACCTATTTAAGATTAGGTAGCAGAGACAAACTTTATAAAGGACACAGACAAACACAATTTTTTTTAAAAAAAAAAAACCCTTAAAACATGCTTAAACATTAGCACTCATTGGTCTTAAAGGTGCTTCCTTTGTAGCTCTCCCATGGGATCCAGGGAACTGGGCAAAGGAACCTCTGGCTCTTTCCTGCCATCCCCAGGGGTCCAGGAGGGGGAGGAGCCTCAGTCAATAGAAGGAAGAGAGGCACAGTAGCTCTACTGTGCGATTGAGACAGCCTGGCAAAGCAAGCTATTCCTCCCCGCCCCCAAGGGAGGAGCCTCAGCCAACGGAGAAAATAGAGGTTTTGCTCTAGTTCCTGCGCGATTGAGCAAGCCTTGCAAAACAAGCTGTTATGCGGAAGGAAGCAAAAGAGGGGGAGAAGGAAGCAGATGACAGCCAGTTGCTCGGGGGCCTGATTCGGCCCCCAGGCCACATGTTTGACACTTTTGCTTTAAACAATGCTCTTTGATAGATGAGACCTGGGGAACCAAAAACACAAGGCAGCAAGGCTTTCAAATCCAATGGGATTTTGTAAGATAGCTTTGCAGACACTTAGCTTAATTTCATCACCCCTCTGTAAAACAGTGCTACGATATCAATTGCTGTGCTTTTGGAAGCGCAAGTCCAATAAAGTCAATTTACACTGCTGTTTAGGGGTAGCTGCTTTTCTCCTCTGCGCCTTCGGCAGGAATTCAGAGTGCCCGGATTTACGACGGAAAAGCAAAGATATCGAAAATGACACCTGCTGAATTTAATCCCGTCAAGCAGATGTTAAAGGCACAGAGCCTCTTTTTAGAAAACAAAATGATCATTAGTTTCCCAAATCTGGGTCCCAAGTTGCCCATAAACACCTGAACGCATATTAGTACAGGGCCTACTGTAAGCTCTTGGAGGACTGGCTACATCAGGGGTGTGTGGCTTAATATGCAAAGGAGCTCCTGCTATTTAAAAAAGCCATGCAGTTATCTATTATTTTATTCGATTTTTAGCTCGCCCTTTCCGTAGGACAGGCTCAGGGCGGGTTACATCATAAAAAAGCAATCAACAATAAAAACAATAAAAGACCAATTTAAAAATATATAAAATCTAAAATGACAAAGTGACGGTAGAGACTAAAATGGCGGTTTTGCCTCACAGACATGGCCTATTGTCCAGGTTCAGCTGTGGGATGGAATGAAGGGGGCAGGGTCGGGAACAGGTGACGTCCACTGCCTCAGCTGAAAGCTTGGTGAAAGAGCTCTGTTTGACAGGCCCTGCGGAACTGAAGCAGATCCTGCAGGGCCCGGATCTCCAGGGGGAGCTTATTCCACCAGGCAGGGGCCAAGGCTGAAAAGGCTCCGTCCCTCATCGAGGTTAGATGGACATCTCTGGGGCCTGGGTATTACTGGGTACTATCTATCCGGGACCTGCAGAAATCAGTATGGTGGGTGCTGGGCCGTCCCTCCAGTGCTGTGTTTTCAATGCTGCGAACAAGGTGGAAAGGCTATTTAGCACCAACCCCCGTAAACGATTTATCTGCCGTCGGGAAAATGGATCTGTGGTCAGGCCTAACTAGGAACCAGGTGTGTTTCCTCTCCCGAGCTGGAAGCAGGCAACAGGGAGACGGAAGTTCCTCTGAGATGCCTCTGGAGAGGAGCACCAATCACACCCTCCCCTCCCCCAAGAACAGCTTTTCCATTTGAGGTGCAGTCGGGACACTCCATCAGGGCGAGAGACACAGCCTGCCCACCTTCCTCTGGCACGATCTGCCCATCGCCTCTTCCTCGACAGGGGGCCAATGCAGACCCAATGGCCTTCCGAAAAGGGAACACAGGGTTGCCAGTCTCCAGGTGGGATAGTGTACAATGGGAGAGGTCGCACAGGAAACTCGCAACACTAACCCAAGGGTAATGGTGACCAAAATCACAAATTTCCATAACACTTTCGTTTAGGGTTGCCAAGTCCAATTCAAGAGATATCCGGGGACTTTGGGGTGGAGCCAGGAGACATTGGGGGGTGGAGCCAGGAGTAAGATTGTGACCAGGTTAATTGAACTCCAAAGGGAGTTCTGGCTATCACATTTAAAGGGACTGCAGACTTTTGAAATGCCTTCCCTCCATTGGAAATAATGGATAGGGGCACCTACTTTGGGGGCTCATAGAATTGGACCCCCTGATCCAATCCTTTTGAAACTTGGAGAGTATTTTGAGAAGAGGCACCGGATGCTATGCTGAAAATGTGGTGCTTCTACCTCAAAAAACAAGCCCCCCAGAGCCCCAGATACCTACAGATCAATTCTCCATGATACCCTATGGGAATAGGACTCCATAGGGAATAATTGAGTGCCCAGCAGATATCCTTCCCCCACCCCCTGCTTTCTGATGACCCCAAAGTGGGGGGGGGGCTCCAAAATGGGGGATCCCCTGCCCCCACCTGGGGATTAGCAACCCTACTTTAGTCCAGGGGTGTCGAACTCATTTGTTATGAGGGCCGGATCTGACATAAATGAGAGTTTGTTGGGTCGAGCCATGTTGGGCCAGGCTGTGCGTGTATCTATATGAGATTACGTAGCAAATATAAATTTTATAAAGAACACAGATACAATTTAAGATTTTTTTTTTTAAAAAAAAACCCTTAAAACCTTCTTAAAACATTAGCGCTCATTGGTCTTAAAGATGCTTTCTTTGTATCTCTCCCATGGGATCCAGGGAGCTGGGCAAAGGATGCTCTGGCTCTTTCCTTCCTTCCCCAGGGGACCAGGAGGGGAAGAAGCCTCAGCCAATAGAAGGAAGAGAGGCTTGGCTCAATAGCTCTGCTGTGCAATTGAGAGAGCTCTCCCTTTCCACTTCCTCCCCAAGGGAGGAGTCTCAGCCAATTGAAAATAGAGTCTTTGCTCCATAGCTCTGCTGTGTGATTGAGCAAGCCTTGCAAAGCAAGCTGTGATGCAGAAGGAAGCAAGAGAGATGGAGAAGGAAGCAGACGCCAGGTTTGGGGGCCTGATAGGAGCCCTCTGAGGGCCTGATTCGGCCCCCAGGTCACATGTTTGACATCCCTGCTTTAGTCCCATGCCTGAAGAAAAGTGGCATTGAAACAGGAATTGAAACACCGGCTGTCCGGTTGCACAGATATATTTCCATGGGATGAATGGAGATGCAAAATCGCTACATGGATTGGAAAGACTTGTATCTTCAGGAAGACTATGGACTTTATGGGAAGGAGTATTCTTTATGTGAACAGTAATTCTATAGCAGGGGTGGCCAAACTACAGCTCGGGAGCCACATGTGGCTCTTTCACACATATTGTACGGCTCTCAAAGCTCCCACCACCACATTGCCTGGCTTGGAGGAGGCATTTAAAGTTGCTTTCTTTCCAACTCTCCCTCCCTGCTCCCCGCGGCTCTCAAACATCTGACGTTTATTCCGTGCGGCTCTTACGTTAAGCAAGTTTGGCCACCCCTATTCTATATTTTGCCTGTCCTTGATATAATACATTTTGTATATATGTTAGCGATTTTGGTCACAGTTACCTTTGGGTTAGTAGCGTTCTTAACCTCCTGAGAGGGCCCGGAGATCTCCTGGAACGACAACTCACCTTCAAGCTACAGAGACCAGTGCCCTCGGAGAAAATGGCTGCTTTGGAGGGCGGGGTCTTTGGCGCTATAGCCTGCTGAAGCCCCGCCCCTCTCCAAACCCCGCCCCACTCCAAATCTCCAACTACTCCCCAATTCAGAACCGGCAACCCTAACTGGAATCATACTTTTCTGTGGGCGCTGGAGCCAAGGCTCGAATTCAGCAGGAGCTCATGGTAGCACAGGGTCTGCACAGAGTGGAGAGTTCTCTCCCCGCCGCACACAGATCCCAAGGCACAGGCCTCAGATTCAGCAGGAGCTCACAGGAGCACAGCTCCTGAACCTTTCTGACGCTTCCCCCCTCTTCCTCCCCACCTCCCTTTGCCCACTGAATAGCAGGTGCAGCTGCATAACAATCCCTGGATTAGGGAAGTGGGAGCTCATTAGCATCACTCATTAGCATATCCCGCCTCCCCCCCCCAGCCAAAAGCAACCCGATGCAAGACAGGAGAGCCCCGGGCGAGCGAAGCCTGCTTGGGCTGGCTAGAGATTCAGCCAGCCCAAGCAGGCCTCACCTACCTGGGGCTCTCCGTGGCCACCCCCTCCCCAGTCGAAAGGCCAGCAAGCCACCCACCACCCAAAACCACATAAGAAGTGGAGAAAGGGTGGCATGGGCTTCTCCAGGGGTTAATGAGGGCTGCTGGGGGCGTGGCAAAGCCCCTGGTGGCTGGCTGGCTGCCCGCTCTCCTAATCCAGGGATTGTTATGCAGCTGCACCTCCTGTTCAATGGACAAGGTAGGTGGGGAGGGGGAACCATCAGAAAGGTTCAGGGGCTATGCTCCTGTGAGCTCTTGCCGAATTCAAGGCCTGACGCTCCCCACGGTTTGGACTTGCTGGCACTCCATCGTTGCAGCTGGAGAACGAAAGCAGGTAATCAGCCCTGGGTCGTGATTGCTCGTTTGCAGCCTCCAATTAAGTCCGGCGCAATCCGGATTGACGCAATGTCTGATCAGGGTCCTCTGTAGGCAGAACGGAAACTTCACCCTGGCATTAGTTCAGCGGTCTTCTCCCAGCGGACAGCTTAATTGCACTTCTATCGTTCCACAGAACGGGGCAGGGGGAAGAGGGGGGTGGCTTCTTGGGGAAAAAAGAGCGCTGAGAACTGCAGTGGGCCGGACAGCCCAAGCTAGCCCGATCTTGTGGGATCTCTGAAGATAAGCAGGGTTGGCCTGGTGGGTACTTGGGAAGTTCAGGATGGCAAACCTTGCCTTGAAAACCGGACAGTGTGAGGGGGTGGGCATGGCCACAGAACATGGTGGACACCTAAGCTCTCCCCTACCTCCTCCACCCTCCGACCTTCTGTGTAGGGTTGCCAAGTCCAATTCAAGAAATATCTGGGGACTTTGGGGGTGGAGCCAGGAGACAATGGGGGTGGAGCCAGGAGCAAGGGCGTGACAAGCATAAATGAACTCCAAGGGAGTTCTGGCCATCACATTTAAAGGGACGACACACCTTTTCAATTCCTTCCTGCCATAGGAAATAATGAAGGATAGGGGCACCATCTTTTGGGGCTCATAGAATTGGACCCCCTGGTCCAATCTTTTTGAAACCTGGAGGGTATTTTGGGGAGAGGCACTAGATGCTATACTGAAAATTTGGTGCCTCTACCCCCCAAAACAGCTCCCCCAGATCCCCGCGGATCAATTCTCCATGATTTTCTGTGAGAATAAATCTCCATAGGGAATAACAGAGTTCCCAGCAGACATTTCCCTCCCATCCCCCCGCTTTCTGACGACCCTGAAGCGGGGGAGGGTCTCCAAACCGGGGGATCCCCTGCCCCCACCTGGGGATTGGCAACCCTACTTCTGTGGTAAAAATTTAAAGTAGAACACCCCTAAAGTTATGGGGGAAAGCCAGGGACACAGAACAAAAGATAGTTCTACAACAAACCTGACTGTCGAGCAGTTTTTGGCCCCAGTAAGTTCTGGCGGGAAAGCTTCCCTCACGAAGACGAAAATGGCGGCGGGAACAGCAGCAACGGCGTTTTCATGAGAACCGCAAGTAAACACTGACATTTTAGCTTACTTAAGAGACAGAGAAAAAGGTATTATGGACAGTACGGCCACAATGCCGTCCCAGTTAGAAGAGATAAGAGGCTCTCTTGTACAAGCCACTAGGAAAGCAGAAAAGGCATTAGAAAGCGGTACAACAGTGCAAGGAGGAACAAAAGCCTTACAAAAAGAAAACGCTGAACTGAGGCAACGGGTGTCTCTCCTAGAGCATAGTGTTAAAGCTGCAAAACCTGACATGGTTGCAGTAAGTCCGGCACACGATTCTTATATTTGGGCTAGCCTGATCTCATTGTATCTCAGGAGTGGAGTAGAGTAGAGTTTGGTGAGAGCCAGTTTGGTGTAGTGGTGAAGTGTGCGGGCTCTTATCTGGGAGAACCGGGTTTGATTCCCCACTCCTCCACTTGCAGTTGCTGGAATGGCCTGGGGTCAGCCATAGCTCTTGTGGGAGTTGTCCTTGAAAAGGCAGCTGCTGGGAGAGCTCTCTCAGCCCCACCCACCTCACAGGGTGTCTGTTGTGGGGGCAAGGGAGGTAAAAGGAGATTGTGAGCCGCTCTGAGACTCTGAGATTCAGAGCATAGGGCAGGATATAAATCCAATCTCTCTGGTTAGTGTTTGGATGGGAGACCACCAAGGGAGACCAGGGTTGCAGGACAGAGGCAGGGACAGCAAACCACCTCTGCTCATCTGCCTTGAAAACCCTATAGCAGGGGTAGCCAAACTTGCTTAACTTAAGAGCCATACGACATGAACGCAAGAGGAGGGAAGGAAGGAAGGAAGGAAGGAAGGAAGGAAGGAAGGAAGGAAGGAAGGAAGGAAGGAAGGAAGGAAGGAAGGAAGGAAGGAAGGAAGGAAGGAAGGAAGGAAGGAAGGAAGGAAGGAAGGAAGGAAGGAAGGAAAATAGATTGCAGGAAGAGAGATGGAAAGAAAGCAACTTTAAATTTACAGTATATGAGTTCTCCAAGCTGCCAGTTGGCTTGGCTTGGAGTACTAGTTTAAAGAGACAAATGCCTTCTCCAAGCCAGCTGATGGTGTGACGGGGGCTTCGAGAGCCCCACAATATGTGTAAAAGAGCCATGCAAGGCTCTTCTGATGTTCTTATGAAGGCCTCACTCTCTGTGCCCTGCTGTTAGACCTCTGGAGGAACTGATTGGGCACTGTGTGAGGCGCAGGATGCTGGACTAAGTAGACCCTCACTGGTCTGATACAGCAGGGCTCTTCTGAAGTTTTTATGAAGGCCTCAGCCTCTGTGTTCTGATGTTCTTATGAAGGCCTTGGACTCTGTGCCCTGTTGTTGGCCTCCAGAGGAACTGGTTGGCCACTGTGTGAAACAGGATGCTGGACTAGATGGACCACTGGTCTGATCCAGCAGGGCTCTTCTGATGTTCTTATGAAGGCCTCAGCCTCTCTGCTCTGTTGTTGGCCCTTCAGAGGAACTGGTTGGCCACTGTGGGAGACAGGATGCCGGACTAGATGGACCCTCACTCGTCTGATCCAGCAGGGCTCTTCTGATGTTCTTATGAAGGCCTCAGCCTCTATTCCCTGTTGTTGGCCCTTCAGAGGAACTGGTTGGCCACTGTGGGAGACAGGATGCTGGACTAGATGGACCCTCACTGGTCTGATCCAGCAGGGCTCTTCTGATGTTCTTATGAAGGCCTCAGCCTCTCTGCTCTGTTGTTGGCCCTTCAGAGGAACTGGTTGGCCACTGTGTGAGACAGGGTGCTGGACTAGATGGACCCTCACTGGTCTGATCCAGCAGGGCTCTTCTGATGTTCTTATGAAGGCCTCGGCCTCTATGCCCTGTTGTTGGCCCTTCAGAGGAACTGGTTGGCCACTGTGTGAGACAGGATGCTGAACTAGATGGACCCTCACTGGTCTGATCCAGCAGGGCTCTTCAGATGTTCTTATGATGCTTCCTAATACCTCATCAGACAACGTTCATTTGTCTCAGCACCATCTCCTCTGATGAGCGGTGGGTTTACGGGATCTCCATCAGAGATCTTTCACATCACTCGCAATGTGATCCTTTCAACAGAAGATGCCAGGGATTGAACCTGGAAACTTCTGCATGCCAAGCAAATGCTCTGCCACTGAGCCATGGCTCCTCCTCATCACACCGCTGGTCCATCAAGGTCAGTGTTGTGTACTCAAACTAACAGTGGCTCTCCACAGTTTCCAACAGAGGTCTTTCATATCACCTCCTTCCTGATTCTTTTAGCTCCAGATGCCAGAGATCGAACCTGAGACCCTGGTGCATGCCAAATGTCTAACACAGCGGTCCCCAACCTTTTTGGCACCAAGGACTGGTTTTGTGGAAGACAATTTTTCCACGGACCAGGGGGGTGGGGTGGGGTGCGATGGTTTTGGGATGACACAATTGTGCATTTTATTTCTGATAGTTTGGTGTAGTGAAGTGTACAGACTCTTATCTGGGAGGACCAAATTTGATCCCCCACTTGCAGCTGCTGGAATGGCCATGGGTCAGCCATAGCTCAGGCGGAGTTGTCCTTGAAAGGGCAGCTTCTGGGAGAGCTCTTTCAGCTCCACCTACGTTACAGGGTGTCTGTTGTGGGGGAGAAAGATAAAGGAGATTGTAAACCACTCTGAGATTTGGAGTGGAGTGTGGAATATAAATCCAATGTTTTCTTCTTACATTGTAATATATAATGAAATAATTCTACAACTCATGGCCCGGTTAATAACAGGCCACAGACTGGTACTTATCCACGGCCCGGGGGGTTGGGGACCTCTGATCTAACACTAAGAAGGAAAGGAAGAGATTGGATATATAGCCTGCTCTTCACTATCTAAAGTGGGGGTATCAAACATGCGGCCCAGGGGCCAAATCAGGCCCCCGAAAGGCTCCTATCAAGCCTGCAAACTCACTGTCGTCTGCTTCCTTCTCCCTCTTTTGCTTCTTTCTGCATCACAACTTGCTTTGCCAGGCTTGCTCAATCGCACAGGAGCTACAGAGTAAAGCTCCTCCCTTGGGGAGGAAGTGGGGGAAGGAGAGCTGTCTTTGCCAGGCTCTCTCAGTTGCATAGCAGAGCTACTGAGCCAAGCCTCTCTTCCTTCTGCTGGCTGAGACTCAACAAACCAGTGGGATGGATTAGGTTGACTGTATGCATGTTTGTCTGTGTTCTTTATAAAGTTTATCTCTCCCCTACCTGGCATTACATTTTATGACACAAATGGCCCAGCCCAACTAGGTGAAGACCCACTCCTCATAACAAATGAGTTCAACACCCCTGTTCTAAAGGCGTCTCAGAGCGGCTTACTATCTCCTTTCCCTTCCCCTCCCCACAACAGACACCCAAGTGAGGTAGGCGGAGCTGAGAGAGCTCTGACAGAAACTGCTCTTGAGAGGAACAGCTCTGCGAGAACTTGTGGCTGACTCAAGGTCACATCTGCCGGTGCATGTGGAGGAGTGGGGGAATGGAACCCAGTTCTCCCGGATAAGAGTTGACACACTTCACCGCTACACCAAGTTACAGTTCCTGACCACTAAGCAGTGCCAGTCATCTTGTCACATTTGTAAATCAGCAAAGTAATTAGACAGATGTCATGTTTAACATTTCTTGCACATCAAACTGATCGGCTCAGGTTTGCCAGACTGGTTGGAACCAAACAGAACAGGCCCCCTACCCCAAGATTAACTAGAACATCAAATGCCTTGATCCCTGCTCCCACAAAGTTTTACATCCATTTTAAAGCACATAATGTAAGGCTGGGGTGTCAAACATGCAGCACAGGGGCCGAATCAGGCCCTCGGAGGGCTCCTATCAGGCCCCCCAAGCAACTGGCTGTCATCTGCTGCCTTCTCCCTCTCTCTCGCTTCCTTCTGCACAACAGCTTGCTTTGTAAGGCTTGCTCAGTCACACAGAAACTACAGAGCAAAGTCTGTATTTCCTCCATTGGCTGAGGCTCCTCCCTTGCTCTCTCAATTGCACAGGAGAGCTACTGAGCCAAGCCTCTCTTCCTTCTATTGCCTGAGGCTCCTCCTCTGAGGCTCCTCCTCCTCCTCCTGGTCCCCTGAGGATGGCAGGAAAGAGCCAGAGCTTCCTTTGCCCAGTTCCCTGGATCCCATGGGAGAGATACAAAGAAAGCACCTTTAAGACCAACACATGCTAACGTTTTAAGCAGGGGTCCTCAAACTACGGCCCGCGGGCCAGATGCAGCCCGCTGAGGACGTTTATGTGGCCCGCCGGGTTATGGCAAAATCAGACCAGAAGTGACGTTTGACCTAAACTCACGTTAGCAATGCACACTTCCGGCACTGGGCTGAGGTGGCAGAGACAGAGTGTGAGGCGATACTGAGGTGAGGTGAGTTCCCAGGCTGGGGTGTGTGGTGTGGGGAAGGGAGAGAGATGCAGAAGACGGAGAACTGACGGCCCGCGGCCTTGTACAGTAACGGCAGCCACCACAATAGTCCGGCCCTCCAACACTCTGAGGGACAGTGAACTGGCCCCCTATTTAAAAAGTTTGAGGACCCCTGGTTTTAAGCATGTTTTACAGGGTTTTTTTAAAAAAAATCTTTAATTGTGTTTGTCTGTGTCCTTTATAAAGTTTATATCTCTGCTACCTAATAGGTACACATACGGCCCGGCCAGACATGGCCTGGCCCAACAAGGTCTCATTTATGTCAGATCCGGCCCTCATAACAAATGAGTTTGACACCCCTGTGCTCTCTTTGGCGCTACAGAAGCAGAAGGGGCAGTTGGCCCCTTTCCTGGAGCATGGCAACCTGGCAACAGTGATCCATGCAGCGGTCACCTCGAGGTTGGACTACTGTAATGCCCTCTACATGGGGCTGCCCCTGTGCCAAACCCGGAAGTTGCAGCTAGTGCAGAATGCCGCTGCCCAGCTGTTATTAGGGCTTCCTAGGTGGGAGCACATTCAGTCGGGGCTCCGGGGACTGCACTGGCTGCCAATAATATACCGGGTTCGTTACAAGGTGCTGGTTATTACCTTTAAAGCCCTATATGGCTTAGGACCTACTTACCTTAGGGACCGTCTCTCCCCACATGTTCCCAAGAGAGTACTCAGATCTGGTTCCCAAAACCTGCTAGTAATCCCCAGGCCGAAGGAGGCCCATCTGAAGTCAACCAGGGATAGGGCCTTTTCAATCACAGCCCCCTGCTGGTGGAACCAGCTACCGGAGGAGGTGAGGGCCTTGTGGAACCTTGGGCAGTTCCGCAAGGCCTGTAAGACGGTCCTCTTCCGGTTGGCATATAACTAACTGGTATTAAAAACTGCGAAGGAAGGCTGTGAGAAGAGCACCGAACTGTTAAGGACTGTTTCTTCTTGTTTTACTGTTTTAAGTATTGTAAATTATCGTATATGTATTTTATTATTTATTAATCTTATCGTTCTGGATTTTATGTTGTAAGCTGCCCTGAGCCTGCCTCGGTGGGGAGGGTGGGATATAAATCGAAGGAAGGAAGGAAGGAAGGAAGGAAGGAAGGAAGGAAGGAAGGAAGGAAGGAAGGAAGGAAGGGAGGGAGGGAGGGAGGGAGGGAGGGGAGGGGAGGGGAGGGGAGGGGAGGGGAGGGGAGGGGAGGAAGAAAGAAAGAAAGAAAGAAAGAAAGAAAGAAAGAAAGAAAGAAAGAAAGAAAGAAAGAAAGAAAGAAAGAAAGAAAGAAAGAGGAAGGAGAGAGAGAGAGAGAAAGAAAGAAAGAAAGAAAGAAAGAAAGAAAGAAAGAAAGAAAGAAAGAAAGAAAGAAAGAAAGAAAGAAAGAAAGAAAGAAAGAAAGAAAGACAAGGGGGATGGGGGGGGGAAACGCAGGAGAAGGCAGAAATGTGAAATTCGGGGATGCAGAAGATCGACTCCTGCAGGAACGCATTCACGCGAGGGAAGAGAAATAAGCTCTTTGCGCTGCAAAGGATTTTTTTAAAAAGGGGTGGGGGGTGGGAAAATCAAATCAAATGTCATAATCTCGATTGATTGGGGTGGTTTGGCATATTTCCCGATCGCTTCCCGAGAATATGCACACGCAGCACAGAAGCAGACCCGGACGGGGAGAAAAACCACAAGGCAAATTGGTGAGGTTGCTTTGCAAACGACATTTCCTTTGTTTAATGTCTTGGGTTATATAGTGGGAGGGTGGGGGGGGGGGGGAGGATACAAACGTGTTGGCAAACCTTCAGATCGGCGGAAAATGAGACAGGAGGAAAAAGAAAAAAACCCTTTTTTGTTTTCCTCCCCCTTCTCACCCCACAGGCCCCCAGAAAAGGGGCAGTTTTCTGAAAAAATGAGGACTCGACAACAGAAGGCAGTGTATCCCGGGATGTATCCAGCCCATTCTCAGGTCTTCTGCCCCATCTCCTTACAAGGAAAAGGAAAGAAAGGTCCCCTGCGCAAGCACCGGTCGTTTCTGACTCTGGGGTGACGTTGCTTTCACAACGTTTTCACGGCAGACTTTTTATGGGGTGGTTTGTCATTGCCTTCCCCAGTCATCTACACTTTCCAAGCAAGCTGGCTGCTCATTTTACCGACCTCAGAAGGATGGAAGGCTGAGACGACCTCGAGCCGGCTACCTGAAAACCCAGCTTCCACCAGGGATCGAACTCAGGTCATGAGCAGAGCTGCAGCACTACAACTTTAACACTCTGCGCCACAGGACTCTTAGATCTCCCCGCAAAAGAACTAGGAAATACATGTCCTTTTATTTTACCTAGACTTTCAGCAGCAGCAATTAACAGGCAACTTTTATTACCTTTTACCGCTATCCAGAGAGCCCCGTGGCGCAGCGTTAAAGCGGCAGTACTGCAATCCCAAGCTCTGCTCACACGACCTGAGTTCGATCCCCGGTGGAAGCTGGGTTTTCAGGTAGCCGGCTCGAGGTTGACTCAGCCTTCCATCCTTCCGAGGTCGGTAAAATGAGTACCCAGCTTGCTGCAGGGGAGGGGGGGGGGGTTGGAATGCAGATGACTGGGGAAGGCAATGGCAAACCACCCCGTAAAAAGTCTGCTGTGAAAACGCTGTGATGTGATGTCACCCCAGAGTCGGAAACGATTGGTGCTTGCGCAGGGGACTACCTTGACCTTTATTGCTCTCCAGACCAAACGGTCTTCCAATTTATTACACTGTTTTGCCATGTGATCCCAATTGTGTCAGTTTACACTCTTAACTCACCAGTTACATGTATTTCAGCCCACTGTACCCCATCCCCTCATCTGAAGAAGTATGCATGCATATGAAAGCTGACATTCTGAATAAAACTTGGTTGGTCTTAAAGGTGTCACTGGACTCCTACTTTGTTCTACTGCTTCAGAGACCGACACGGCTGCCCACCTGGATCTATCTCCACAAATAGTGTCCAGATCACGTGATGTGATGGTATCGCTTTACTCCGCTCTGGTAAAACCTCACCTGGAGTACTGTGTTCAGTTTTGGGCACCACACTTTAAGGAGGATATACACAAGCTTGAACGGGTCCAGAGGAAGAAGATAGAAGAAGATATTGGATTTATATCCCGCCCTCCACTCCGAAGAGTCTCAGAGCGGCTCACAATCTCCTTTACGCCCCCCCCCCCCACAACAGACACCCTGTGAGGTAGATGAAGATATTGGATTTATATCCCGCCCTCCACTCCGAAGAGTCTCAGAGCGGCTCACAATCTCCTTTACCTTCCTCCCCCACAACAGACACCCTATGAAGTAGATGAAGATATTGGATTTATATCCCGCCCTCCACTCCGAAGAGTCTCAGAGCGGCTCACAATCTCCTTTACCTTCCCCCCCCCCCACAACAGACACCCTGTGAGGTAGATGAAGATATTGGATTTATATCCCGCCCTCCACTCCGAAGAGTCTCAGAGTGGCTCACAATCTCCTTTACCTTCCTCCCTCACAACAAACACCCTGTGAGGTGGGTGGGGCTGGAGAGGGCTCTCATAGCAGCTGGCCTTTCAAGGACAACTTCTGCAAGAGCTATGGCTGACCCAAGGCCATTCCAGCAGGTGCAAGTGGAGGAGTGGGGAATCAAACCCGGTTCTCCCAGATAAGAGTCCACACACTTCACCACTACACCAAACTGGCTCTGTCTTCTTGGTGCTTGGGGGAGGGCGACGAATATGGTGAGGGGTCTGGAGACCAAGTCCTATGAGGAAAGGTTGAAGGAGCTGGGGATGTTTAGCCTGGAGAGGAGGCGGCTGAGAGGTGATAGGATCACCATCTTCAAGTTCTTGAAGGGCTGTCATAGAGAGGATGGTGTGGAATTGTTTTCTGTGGCTCCGGAAGGTAGGACCAAAACCAATGGGTTGAAATTAAATCAAAAGAGTTTCCGGCTCAACATTAGGAAGAATTTCCTGACCATTAGAGCGATACCTCAGTGGAACAGGCTTCCTCGGGAGGTGGTGGGCTCTCCTTCCTTGGAGGTTTTTAAACAGAGGCTAGATGGCCATCTGATAGTGATGAAGATCCTGTGAATTTGGGACAGGTATCTGTGGGTTTCCTGCATTGTGCAGGGGGTTGGACTAGATGATACCGGAGGTCTCTTCCAACTCTATGATTCAATGAAACGGTTTATGGACGAATCTTGCTTTGTGCTGCTTTTGCCAGATGAAAGCCCCCCCCCCCTTTTCTGCCCAGAGAACAACTGGGCAGTCTTTGTTAGCCTGGCGTAGAGGTGTGCTCAAAAAAAGACTTGACATTTTTCTGTGACCTCCTCCATCTGAAAAAACAACACCGCAACCCCCAAGATCTGACTTGCCGGCTTTGCTTTCCCCCTTCAGTCAATATTATGACAACCCTTCGACTTGTTTTCGCAGGAAGGTTAAGATAACCGGCTCAGGGAAGAAAAAGGGCGCCTATCCCAAGCCTGTTTCAGGCGGAGCCCAGCCCCCGAAGCCATTATGGAGAGACTCAGCTCTGGGAAGTTAAATTAATAATACAATAAAATACACATTAATACTACAAATAATCCTGAGAATATGAACAGGACGAGCATAAGAGAAGCCATGTTGGATAAGGCCAACAGCCCATCCATTCCAACGCTCTCTGTCACACAGTGAACAAAACTCAGGGGCCATCAGGAGGTCCACCAGCAGGGCCAGAACTCCAGAAGCCCTCCCACTGTGGCTCCCCCAAGCACCAAGAAGACAGAGCATCACTGCCCCAGATATAAGAACATTAGAGAAGCCATGCTGGATCAGGCCAACGCTCTGTGTCCCACAGTGGCCAAAACCCAGGGGCCATCAGGAGGTCCACCAGCAGGGCCAGAACTCCAGAAGCCCTCCCACTGTGGCTCCCCCAAGCACCAAGAAGACAGAGCATCACTGCCCCAGATATAAGAACATTAGAGAAGCCATGCTGGATCAGGCCAACGCTCTGTGTCCCACAGTGGCCAAAACCCAGGGGCCATCAGGAGGTCCACCAGCAGGGTCAGAACTCCAGAAGCCCTCCCACTGTGGCTCCCCCAAGCACCAAGAAGACAGAGCATCACTGCCCCTGATATAAGAACATTAGAGAAGCCATGCTGGATCAGGCCAACGCTCTGTGTCCCACAGTGGCCAAAACCCAGGGTCCATCAGGAGGTCCACCAGCAGGGTCAGAACTCCAGAAGCCCTCCCACTGTGGCTCCCCCAAGCACCAAGAAGACAGAGCATCACTGCCCCAGATATAAGAACATTAGAGAAGCCATGCTGGATGAGGCCAACACTGTGTCCCACAGTGGCCAAAACCCAGGACCCATCAGGAGGTCCACCAGCAGAGCCAGAACTCCAGAAGCCCTCCCACTGTGGCTCCCCCAAGCACCAAGAAGACAGAGCATCACTGCCCCTGATATAAGAACATTAGAGAAGCCATGCTGGATCAGGCCAACGCTCTGTGTCCCACAGTGGCCAAAACCCAGGGTCCATCAGGAGGTCCACCAGCAGGGTCAGAACTCCAGAAGCCCTCCCACTGTGGCTCCCCCAAGCACCAAGAAGACAGAGCATCACTGCCCCAGATATAAGAACATTAGAGAAGCCATGCTGGATCAGGCCAACACTCTGTGTCCCACAGTGGCCAAAACCCAGGGGCCATCAGGAGGTCCACCAGCAGGGCCAGAACTCCAGAAGCCCTTCCACCGTTGCACCAAGAAGACAAACAATCCCTGCTTCCTCCATACGTTGTGGCTAATAACCACTGATGGACCTCTGCTCCATATGTTTTATCCAGTCCCTTAAAGCTGTCTGTGCTTGTATCTGCCACCACCTCGTGCAGCAGTGAATTCCACATATTCAATACTTGTCAGGTCTGAGAAGTTAAGCAAGGTCGGTCTTGGTGAGCATTAGGATGGCAGACCACTAGGCTTTTCGGAGCAGGAGCACGCAGGAATGCAGTTCCGGCTGACTTGGTGTCTGCGGGTGTAGCCTGATATGCAAATGAGTTCCTGCTGGGCTTTTTCTACAATAAAAGCCCTGGAGGCCACCAAGGATATCAGAGCTGTTATGCTGAGACAGGCAATTGCAAACTGCTGCTGAATCCATGTGCCTTGAAAACCCTACGGCACGGATGTCGAACATGCAATTCAGGGGCTGAATCAGGCCCTCAGAGGGCTCCTCTCAGGCCCCCGAGCAACCGGCTGTCATCTGCTTCCTTCCCCCTCTCTCTCTTGCTTCCTTCTGCGTCACAGCTTGCTTTGCAAGGCTCGCTCAATCACACAGAAGCTACAGAGCAAAACCTCTATTTTTTTTCATTGGCTGCGGCTCCTCCCTTGGGAGGAAGGGAGGGAGGAATAACTTTCTTTGCCAGGCTGTCTGAATTGCTGAGCTACTGAGCCAAAGCCTCTCTTCCTTCTATTGGCTGAGGCTCCTCCCCCCCAGTACCCTGGGGAGGGAAGGAAAGAAAGCGCCGTGGATCCCATTGGAGAAAATACAAAGAAATCACCTTTACAACCAGTAAGTGCTAACATTATAAGCATATTCAAAGTTTTTTAAAATATATATTTGGGTATGTCTGCATTCTTTATAAAATTTATCTCTCTGCCACCTCATCTTAAATAGGTACACACATGGCCCAGCCCAACAAGGTCTCATTTATGTCCGATTCAGCCCTCATAACAAATGAGTTCGACACCCCTTCCTACGGGATTGCCACAGATTGATTGCAACTTGATGGCATTCACACACACACAACAACACAATTCTTATTAGCAGGGCTTTTTCTGTAGCAGGAACTCCTTTGGCCTATTAGCCACACACCCCCCCTGAGGTAGCCAATTCTCCTGGAGCTTACAGGGCTCTTCGTACAGGGCCTACTGTAAGCTCCCAGAGGATTGGCTACATCAGAGGGGTGTGGCCTAATAGGCAAAGGAGCTCCTGCTAGAATTCCACCCCTGGGCCACGCACCCCTGAGGTAGCCAATCCTCCTGGAGCTTACAGGGCTCTTAGTACAGGGCCTACTGTAAGCTCTTGGAGGATTGGCTACAACAGCGATGCGTGGCCTAATATGCAAAGGCGTTCCTGCTACAAAAAAAAAAGCCCCAATTATTATTTTTAGCAGCAAGGACTTTCTCCCTGCTTTTCTACCCTCAAGGAAGTTAACAAATTAAAAAGCACGCAAATTAAAATCTATTAAACTGCATTACAAGCAATACACAAATACCCCATTAAAACAATTCAAAAGCGGAGCTTAATATAAGTTGCCTTGGACACAGATGTCTCATTCTCTCCTGTTATTTTAGTCACCAGTTTGGTGCAGTGGTCACGTGTGCGGACTCTTATCTGGGAGAACTGGGTTTGATTCCCCACTCCTCCACTTGCACCTGCTGGAATGGCCTTGGGTCAGCCATGGCTCTTGTAGGACATATATGAACATATGAAGCTGCCTTCTACTGAATCAGACCTTTGGTCCATCAAAGTCAGTATTGTCTTTCTCAGACTGGCAGCGGCTCTCCAGGGTCTCAAGCTGAGGTTTTTCACACCTATTTGCCTGGACCCTTTTTTGGAGATGCCGGGGACTGAACCTGGGACCTTCTGCTTCCCAAGCAGATGCTCTACCACTGAGTTGTCCTTGAAAGGACAGCTTCTGTCAGAGCTCTCTCGGCCCCACCCACCTCACAAAGTGTCTGTTGTGGGGGGAAGAAGAGAAAGGATATTGTGAGCCAGTCTGAGATTCTAATTCAGAGAGAAGGGCGGGGTATAAATCTATTGTCTTCTTCTTCTTCGATTCATCCTTTTTTAGTCCACAAGGCTAACAGAGCAGCCAGCTATTCCGGGGAGAGCAGTTTTGGTCTCCAGTATCTGGTAATCAGAGGTAAACAGCCTCTGGAATAGGGAGGCTCCATTCCTGCTGTTATTTTTAACCTCCACTGTTTGACTAATCCTTTCTTTTAAAACTGGTTTAACACCGACACCGTATCTCGCGGCAACATCTTGGGGCGCACGGTCTTGCACACATCGCCTCGCTGCGTGGCTTTTGCAATCCCTTTTCAGTAAACGGGGATTCTATTGCCGGGCGAGTCACAAGGCTGCTATGAAGATCCACGGGTGAGCTCAAAGATTCGAGAAAGCGATTGCTGAGCTGCCCCGGGAGGGTGTGGTTCCGGGGTGCGACCTTCCTCCCACAGCACCTGCTCATGTGGGAAGAAGCGAAACCCAGAGAAATCGGCGGCAAAGAAAACAAACCGACTCAGTAGAGGGCTCCGTAGCAGAGCCTCTGCTTTGTGCTCAGAAGATCCTCGCTTCAATCCCCAGCATCTTCCGTTCAAAGCTTCCTACCGGGCTTACTACCATTCCGTAGGGCCTGCAAACGGAGCTGTTCTGCAGCTTTTTGGCTTAGGCAAGTGGGCGTCCTTACTTTACTGCTGACATCATCTAGCACAGAAGTCCCCAAGCCCCAATCCATGGACAGTACTGGTCCGTGGCCTGTTAGCAACCGAGCTGTGAGTTGTAGAATTCTTTCATTATATATTACAATGTAAGAAAAAGAAGACAACATTGGATTTATATCCCACCCTCCGCTCCAAATCTCAGAGTGGTTTACAATCTCCTTTATCTTTCTCCCCCACAACAGACACCCTATGAGGTGGGTGGGGCTGAGAGAGTTCTCCCAGAAGCTGCCCTTTCAAGGACAACCCTGCAAGAGCTACGGCTGATTCATGGCCGTTCCAGCAGCCGCAAGTGGGGAATCAAACTTGGTCCTCCCAGATAAGAGTCCGCACACTTCGCCACTACACCAAACTAACAGAAATAAAATGCACGATTGTGTCATCCCGAAACCATCGCACCCCACTCCACCCCCACCCCCGGTCCGTCAAAAAATTCTCCTCCACAAAACTGGTTCTTGGTGCCAAAAAGGTTGGGGACCACTGATTTAGCAGACCTCCCTACACGGACTGCCAGATATCAGGTCTTCAGCTCTGACATCTATGACGCTTAGGATATCTGTATTGTGACCTATGAACATATGAAGCTGCCTTATACTGAATCAGACCCTCTGTCCATCAAAGTCAGTATTGTCTTCTCAGACTGGCAGCGGCTCTCCAGGGTCTCCAGCTGAGGTTTTTCTCACATATTTGCCTGGACCCTTTTTAGTTGGAAATGCCGGGGATTGAACCTGGGACCTTCTGCTTCCCAAGCAGATGCTCTACCACTGAGCCACCGTCCCTCCCCGTATGCGCCGTACCATTCATGCTGCATCATTTGATGGTTTATTGATTGTTCTACAGTTTTATGATTTTATCGTTGGATTTTACTGTATTATTGGATTTTACTGTTTATCGTTGTGATTTTACTGTTTTATTGTGAAATAAAATAAAGACCCCGGGAACAGGTGATGCAGAAGACTTCTGCCTGAGACCTTTTGAGAGCTGCTGCCAACCAGAGCAGGCAATATCACCCTAGATCAAGGGACTGACTCAGCAGGCAGCCGCTTCATGGGATTTCAGGAACTGGCAGCCTATTAAGTCATAGCAACAGTGTAAGAAAGTCTTCATAACTTCGTCTAGCACAGGGGTGTCGATCAGGCCCCCGAGCGACTGGCTCCTGTCTGCTTCTTTCTCCCCTTCTCTTGCTTCCTTCTGCATCTCAGCTTGCTTTGCAAGGCTTGTTCAATTGCACAGGAGTTACAGAGCAAAATCTCGATTTTCTCCATTGGTTGAGGCTCCTCCCTTGGGGTGGAGAGGGGGAGAGACAGCTTGCTTTGCCAGGCTCTCTCAGTCACACAGCAGAGCTATTGAACCAAGCCTCTCTTCCTTCTATTGGCTGAGGCTCCTCCCCCACCTCATCCCCTGGGGAAGGAAGGAAAGAGCCAGAGCTTCTTTTGCCCAGTTCCCTGGATCCCATGGGAGAAATACAAAGAAAGCACCTTTAAGATCACAAGTGCTAATCTTTTAAGCATGCTTTAATTTAAGTGTTTTTTTTAAAGTTTAATCGTGTTTGTCTGCGTCCTTTAAATAGTTTATATCTCTGCTACCTAATTTTAAATAGGTATATACATGGCCTGGCCTGACATGGCCCGGCCCCCCAAGTCCCATTTATGTTAGATCTGGCCCTCATGGCGAATGAATTCGACACCCTTAGTCTAGCGCATTTAATCCCGCTCTTTCTCTAAGGAACTGGGACAACATATATAGCAGGGGTGGCTGAACTGCAGCTCGGGAGCCACATGTGGCTCTTCCACAAATACTGAACATATGAAGCTGCCTTATACTGAATCAGACCTTGGTCCATCAAAGTCAATATTGTCTACTCAGACTGGCAGCGGCTCTCCAGGGTCTCAAGCTGAGGTTTTTCACACCTCTTTGCCTGGATCCTTTTGAGTTGGAGATGTCGGGGATTGAACCTGGGACCTTCTGCTTCCCAAGCAGATGCTCTACCACTGAGCCACCGTCCCTCCCCTGCTCTCCAGGGTCTCAAGCTGAGGTTTTTCACACCTCTTTGCCTGGATCCTTTTGAGTTGGAGATGTCGGGGATTGAACCTGGGACCTTCTGCTTCCCAAGCAGATGCTCTACCACTGAGCCACCGTCCCTCCCCTGCTCTCCAGGGTCTCAAGCTGAGGTTTTTCACACCTCTTTGCCTGGATCCTTTTGAGTTGGAGATGTCGGGGATTGAACCTGGGACCTTCTGCTTCCCAAGCAGATGCTCTACCACTGAGCCACCGTCCCTCCCCTGCTCTCCAGGGTCTCAAGCTGAGGTTTTTCACACCTCTTTGCCTGGACCCTTTTGAGTTGGAGATGCCGGGGATTGAACGTGGGACCTTCTGCTTCCCAAGCAGATGCTCTACCACTGAGCCACTGTCCCTCCCCCATATTATGTGGCTCTCGAAGCCCCCACCACCCCACTGGCCAGCGTGGAGAAGACATTTCTCTCTTTAAATCACTTCTCCCAGCCAAGCCAGCTGGCGGCTCGGAAAACGTATTTCAAGTTAAAATTGCTTTCTTTCCACCTCTCCTCCTTCCCCCATTTTCCTTCCTTCCATCTTTCCACCTACCCACCCACCCACATTTGTCATTCAGGTCTTGTGGCTCTCAAACATCTGACATTTATTCTATGTGGCTCTTGCATTAAGCACCCTGATATATATATATAGCTTATTGCTCCTTCTTGGCTCTTTAAAGTGGAGAAGCCAAGAATTGAACTTGGGACTGTCTGCATGCCAAGCAGAGGCTCTTCCTCTGAGCCACAGCCCCTTCCCACAGTTCTCCAGGGTCGCAAGATGAAGTCTTTCACATTACATTCTGCCCCGCCTTTTTCTCTCGCAACACTGGGAATTGAACCCGGAACCCTTCCGCATGCCAAGCAGAGGCTCTGCCACTGAGCCCCAGCGCCAAACTTGGTTTTGCAAGGGGAATTCTATATCCCGTTGGGATTTCTCTGTTGCTTTCCTCGCAGTGGTTCTAACTGTACCGCCTTCCATTGGATTTGCTTGGCTTGGCTTTGCTTTGATGGCTCTCTTGCGCAGGTTAATAGCTACGTTGCTCTCTCTTCACCAACCTGCCCGCACACGCGGCATGGAGTGTGAATTTCCTCGCAGGGAAGAGAAGGCAATACCCATCAAGCCATCTACCTGCCAGCATGCCCTCCAGGACTCAGCCAAAGCAGAGAAATCGCGGTTCAAATCTCACACTAGTAATGGACTCACCAGGTGATGATAGATTCAGGTGGGTACCTGAGTTGGTCTGAGACAGGGGTGGCCAAATTTGCTTAATGCAAGAGCCACATAGAATAAATGTCAAATATTTGAGAGCCACAAGACATGAACGTCAAAGACCAACACAGAGAGAGATCTTGGGGTTATGGTAGATAACTCACTGAAAATGTCAAGACAGTGTGTGATTGCAATAAAAAAGGCCAACACTATACTGGGGATTATTAGGAAGGGAACTGAAAACAAATCAGCCAGTATCATAATGCCCCTGTCTAAATCGATGGTGCGGCCTCATTCGGAGTACTGTGTACAATTGTGGTCACCGCACCTTTAAAAAGATATAGCATTGGAAAAAGTGCAGAAAAGGGCAACTAGAATGATTAAAGGTTTGGAACACTTTCCCTATGAAGAAAGGTTAAAACGCTTGGGGCTCTTCAGCTTGGAGAAACGTCGACTGCGGGGCGACATGATAGAGGTCTACAAGATTATGCATGGGATGGAGAAGGTAGAGAAAGAAGTACTTTTCTCCCTTCTCACAATATAAGAATTCATAGGCATTCAATGAAATTGCTGAGCAGTCGGGTTAAAACTGATAAAAGGAAGTCCTTCTTCACCCAAAGGGTGATTAACATGTGGAATTCACTGCTACAGGAGATGGTGGCAGCTACAAGCATAGCCAGCTTCAAGAGGGGAATGGATAAATATATGGAGCAAAGGTCCATCAGTGGCTATTAGCCATAGCTTATTGTCGGAACTCTCTGTCTGGGGCAGTGATGCTCTATATTCTGGGTGCTTCTAGCGCCACTGGTGGACCTCTTGATGACACTTGGGTTTTTTGGCCACTGAGTGACACAGAGTGTTGTACTGGATGGGCCACTGGCCTGATCCAACATGGCTTCTCCTTTGTTTTTATGTGACACAGAGTGTTGTACTGGATGGGCCATTGGCCTGATCCAACATGGCTTCTATGTTCTTATGTTTGAGAGATGCTGTTTGAGGGAGGGAGGGAGGCAAGGAGGGTGGATAGATGGAAAGAAAGCAACTTTAACTCTAAATGCCCTCCAAGCTGCCAGCTGGCTTGGCTTGGAGAAGTGATTTAAGAGGCAGAGGCCTTCTCCAACAGGGCAGTGGGGGCTTCAAGAGCTAGACAATATGTGTGAAAGAAATATATGTGGCTCCTGAGCCACAGTTTGGCCACCCCTGGTCTGAAGTAATAGAACACAGTTTGAATCCAGTGGCCTCTTTAAGACCAACAAGTTTAATTCTGGGTATAAGCTTTTGTGGGCATACACACTTCTGTAAGCCACAAAGGGTAACACACCCCTGAGGTAAAGGTGATTCTATAAATGCTCATCTGCCCAAGGGAGCAGATACAATATAAGATTACGATGATACTGGATTTATAACCTGCCCTTCACTCTGAATCTCAGGGTCTCAAAGCGGCTTACCTTCCTCACCCACAACAGACAGCTTGTGAGGTGGGTGGGGCTGAGAGGCTTTCTCGGAAGCTTTCAAGGACAGCTCTGCGAGAGCTATGGCTGACCCAAGGCTATTCCAGTAGCTACAAGCGGAGGAGTGGGGGGGGGGGGAATCAAACCCAATTCTCTTAGATAAGAATCCGCACACTTCACCACTACACCCAACTGGCTGGTTAAGTGCATGAGCTGTGAGCAGAACCAAATTTCAGGATAATCGTCGCTCGCAAGTCTGACTGGCTACTAAGGAAAGGACCAAATCTCAGGATAAGCAAGGTAAGCTGCAGTTTAGAGCAACACAATAATCTATTTCCCTCCCCCAATATGCTATACCAGAGTTTTTATATTTTTATTATTATGTGACTTCTTTACGATATGCCTTGTTACACTTTCGCCAAGAAAGCTTCATATCTCCTGTCAACTGCAAACTTACTGTAAGTAGCGTCATGCCAACCCACCTTACAAGGGTTTTCTACAGATTACTAAAATAATATATGCAGTGCTAGCTCAACCTAGCTTACTGTCCTGGATGAAAACTCAGTTTTACACCCACACACGGGATAGATGGATACAATCACGGCTCCACCCCAAAGGTGTCCAGAGCACGTGATGTGATGGTATCGCTTTACTCTGCTCTGGTAAAGACCTCACCTGGAGTATTGTATTCAGTTTGGGGCACCACATTTTAAGAAGGATCTAGACAAGCTGGAAAGGAGGGCGACGATGGTGAAGGGTCTGGAGACCAAGTCCTATGAGGAAAGGTTGAAGGAGCTGGAGATGTTTAGCCTGGAGAGATGACGGCTGAGAGGTGATAGGATCACCATCTTCAAGTCCTTGAAGGGTTGTCCTGTAGAGGATGGTGTGGAATTGGTTTCTGCGGCCCCAGAAGGTAGGACCAGAACCAACGGGTTGAAATTAAATCAAAAGATTTTCAGGCTCAACATTAGGAAGAACTTCCTGACCGTTAGAGCAACTCCTCAGTGGAACAGGCTTCCTCGTGAGGTGGTGGGCTCTCCTTCCTTGGAGGTTTTTCAACAGAGGCTAGATGGGCATCTGACAGCAATGAAGATCCTGTGAATTTAGGGGGAGGCGTTTGTGAGTTTCCTGCATTGTGCAGGGGGTTGGACTAGATGACCCTGGAGGTCCCTTCCAACTCTATGATTCTAAGGGGCCACCTGTTGTGTCTTTTCCTCCCTATTCTGCACGTCAAGAGAGGGAACTTTTGTACCGAAATTGAAGAGTTGCAACCAGGAGTTGGCCAAAACAGCTGCCCCATACCCTGCTTTCCCAAGGATATCAGATAAGAGAACCATTCCTCCCAGAGGACTGGTGCCCCAGTTTGCCTGTGGCTCTAACTCAGGGGTGTCGAACAAATGAGTTATGAGGGCTGAATCTGACGTAAATGAGACCTTGTTGGGCCGGGCCACGCTGGGTTGGGCCGAGCCATGTTTGTCTGGGTCATGTATGTACCTATTAAAGATTAGGTAGCAGAGATATACATTTTTATAAAGAACACAAACACAAATATATATATTTTTAAAAACTTAAAACACACTTAAAACGTTAGCGCTCATACTTTCTTGGTATTACTCCCATGGGATCCAAGGACCTGGGCAAAGGAAGCTCTGGCTCTTTCCTTCCTTCCCTGGGGACTGGGGTAGGGGGGAGCCTCAGCCAACAGAAGGAAGAGAGGCTTGGCTCAGTAGTTCTGCTGTGCAACTGAGAGAGCCTGGCAAAGCAAGTTATTTCTTCCCCCCCCTTCCTCCCCAAGGGAGGAGCCTAAGCCAATGGAGAAAATAAAGGTTTTGCCCTGTAGCTCCTGTGCAATTGAGCATGCCTTGCAAAGCAAACTGTTATGCAGAAGGAAGCAAGAAAGAGGGAGAAGGAAGCAGTCGACAGCCAGTTACTCGGGGGGCCTGATTTGGCCCCCGAACTGCATGTTTGACATCCCGGCTCTAACTTGTCCAATTCTGCCTTTCCCCCTGGCACCGCTTGTTCCATGTATTACATGTACACAAAGTGCTTGCAATACTCCAAAACCCTGTACCGCATGAACCCACAAAGCAGTCTTCTACTAAATCACAACCTCCGGTCCCACCGGGACAATATCATCGACGGAGACCCCACAATGACTTTTAGCTAGAGGTCCTTCGCATTAACTCCCGCCTTAGTCCTTCCAGTTGGAGACGCTGGGGATCAAACCTGGCACCTTCTGGGTGCGAAGGAGATGCTCTACTGACAAGCCACAGCCCCTTTGCGAGCGTTAGGAGCTGCGGAGTAGCCCTTATCCCATTTCTGTGGCAGAGGCTGACGAGAAGCCCCGCTCAACTCACAAACACGTAAGAAGAAGAAGAAGAAGACGACTGCAGATTTATACCCCGCCCTTCTCTCTGAATCAGAGACTTAGAACACCTTACAATCTCCTCTATCTTCTTCCCCCGCAACAGACACCCTGTGAGGTGGGTGGGGCTGAGAGGGCTCTCCCAGCAGCTGCCCTTTCAAGGACAGAAAGCGGCCTACAATCTCCTTTCCCTTCCTCCCTCACAATAGACACCCTGTGAGGTGGGTGGGGCTGAGAGGGCTCTCCCAGCAGCTGCCCTTTCAAGGACAGAGAGCGGCCTACAATCTCCTTTCCCTTCCTCCCCCACAACAGACACCCTGTGAGGTGGGTGGGGCTGAGAGGGCTCTCCCAGCAGCTGCCCTTTCAAGGACAGAAAGCGGCCTACAATCTCCTTTCCCTTCCTCCCTCACA
>NC_083224.1:14393792-14527962 GCF_032191835.1 Heteronotia binoei
ATCCACGGGCTGAGCTCAAAGATTCGAGAAAGCGATTGCTGAGCTGCCCCGGGAGGGTGTGGTTCCGGGGTGCGACCTTCCTCCCACAGCACCTGCTCATGTGGAAGAAGCGAAACCCAGAGAAATCGGCGGCAAAGAAAACAAACCGACTCAGTAGAGGGCTCCGTAGCAGAGCCTCTGCTTTGTGCTCAGAAGATCCTCGCTTCAATCCCCAGCATCTTCCGTTCAAAGCTTCCTACCGGGCTTACTACCATTCCGTAGGGCCTGCAAAACGGAGCTGTTCTGCCAGCTTTTTGGCTTAGGCAAGTGGGCGTCCTTACTTTACTGCTGACATCATCTAGCACAGAAGTCCCCAAGCCCCGATCCATGGACAGTACTGGTCCGTGGCCTGTTAGCAACCGAGCTGTGAGTTGTAGAATTCTTTCATTATATATTACAATGTAAGAAAAAGAAGACAACATTGGATTTATATCCCAACCTCCGCTCCAAATCTCAGAGTGGTTTACAATCTCCTTTATCTTTCTCCCCCACAACAGACACCCTATGAGGTGGGTGGGGCTGAGAGAGTTCTCCCAGAAGCTGCCCTTTCAAGGACAACCCTGCAAGAGCTACGGCTGATTCATGGCCGTTCCAGCAGCTGCAAGTGGGGAATCAAACTTGGTCCTCCCAGATAAGAGTCCGCACACTTCGCCACTACACCAAACTAACAGAAATAAAATGCACGATTGTGTCATCCCGAAACCATCGCACCCCACTCCACCCCCACCCCCGGTCCGTCAAAAAATTGTCCTCCACAAAACTGGTTCTTGATGCCAAAAAGGTTGGGGACCACTGATTTAGCAGACCTCCCTACACGGACTGCCAGATATCAGGTCTACAGCTCTGACATCTATGACGTTTAGGATATCTGTATTGTAACCTATGAACATATGAAGCTGCCTTATACTGAATCAGACCCTCTGTCCATCAAAGTCAGTATTGTCTTCTCAGACTGGCAGCGGCTCTCCAGGGTCTCCAGCTGAGGTTTTTCTCACCTATTTGCCTGGACCCTTTTTAGTTGGAAATGCCGGGGGATTGAACCTGGGACCTTCTGCTTCCCAAGCAGATGCTTTACCACTGAGCCGCCGTCCCTCCCCATACGCGCTGTACCATTCATGCTGCATCATTTGATGGTTTATTGATTGTTCTACAGTTTTATGATTTTATCGTTGGATTTTACTGTTTTATTGTGATCCGCCCTGAGCCCATTATGGGGAAGGGCGGACTATAAATCTACTAAATAAAAAAAATAAAATAAAGACCCCGGGA
This sequence comes from Heteronotia binoei, assembly GCF_032191835.1. Lineage (NCBI taxonomy): Eukaryota > Metazoa > Chordata > Lepidosauria > Squamata > Gekkonidae > Heteronotia > Heteronotia binoei. The sequence continues at coordinate 14,395,101 of NC_083224.1, forward strand.
GCAGGTGATGCAGAAGACTTCTGCCTGAGACCTTTTGAGAGCTGCTGCCAACCAGAGCAGGCAATATCACCCTAGATCAAGGGACTGACTCAGCAGGCAGCGCTTCATGGGATTTCAGGAACTGGCATCCTATTAAGTCATAGCAACAGTGTAAGAAAGTCTTCATAACTTCGTCTAGCACAGGGGTGTCGATCAGGCCCCCGAGCGACTGGCTCCTGTCTGCTTCCTTCTCCCCTTCTCTTGCTTCCTTCGGCATCTCAGCTTGCTTTGCAAGGCTTGTTCAATTGCACAGGAGTTACAGAGCAAAATCTCGATTTTCTCCATTGGTTGAGGCTCCTCCCTTGGGGTGGAGAGGGGGAGAGACAGCTTGCTTTGCCAGGCTCTCTCAGTCACACAGCAGAGCTATTGAACCAAGCCTCTCTTCCTTCTATTGGCTGAGGCTCCTCCTCCACCTCATCCCCTGGGGAAGGAAGGAAAGAGCCAGAGCTTCTTTTGCCCAGTTCCCTGGATCCCATGGGAGAAATACAAAGAAAGCACCTTTAAGACCAATGAGTGTTAATGTTTTAAGCATGCTTTATTTTAAGTGTTTTTTTTAAAAGTTTAATCGTGTTTGTCTGCGTCCTTTAAATAGTTTTTATCTCTGCTACCTAATTTTAAATAGGTATATACATGGCCTGGCCTGACATGGCCCGGCCCCCAAGTCCCATTTATGTTAGATCTGGCCCTCATGGCGAATGAATTCGACACCCTTAGTCTAGCGCATTTAATCCCGCTCTTTCTCTAAGGAACTGGGACAACATATATAGCAGGGGTGGCTGAACTGCAGCTCGGGAGCCACATGTGGCTCTTTCACAAATACTGAACATATGAAGCTGCCTTATACTGAATCAGACCTTGGTCCATCAAAGTCAATATTGTCTACTCAGACTGGCAGCGCTCTCCAGGGTCTCAAGCTGAGGTTTTTCACACCTCTTTGCCTGGACCCTTTTGAGTTGGAGATGCCGGGGATTGAATCTGGGACCTTCTGCTTCCCAAGCAGATGCTCTACCACTGAGCCACCGTCCCTCCCCTGCTCTCCAGGGTCTCAAGCTGAGGTTTTTCACACCTCTTTGCCTGGACCCTTTTGAGTTGAGATGCCGGGGATTGAACCTGGGACCTTCTGCTTCCCAAGCAGATGCTCTACCACTGAGCCACTGTCCCTCCCCCATATTATGTGGCTCTCGAAGCCCCCACCACCCCCACTGGCCAGCGTGGAGAAGACATTTCTCTCTTTAAATCACTTCTCCCAGCCAAGCCAGCTGGCGGCTCGGAAAACGTATTTCAAGTTAAAATTGCTTTCTTTCCACCTCTCCTCCTTCCCCCATTTTCCTTCCTTCCATCTTTCCACCTACCCACCCACCCACATTTGTCATTCAGGTCTTGTGGCTCTCAAACATCTGACATTTATTCTATGTGGCTCTTGCATTAAGCACCCTGATATATATATATAGCTTATTGCTCCTTCTTGGCTCTTTAAAGTGGAGAAGCCAAGAATTGAACTTGGGACTGTCTGCATGCCAAGCAGAGGCTCTTCCTCTGAGCCACAGCCCCTTCCCACAGTTCTCCAGGGTCGCAAGATGAAGTCTTTCACATTACATTCTGCCCCGCCTTTTTCTCTCGCAACACTGGGAATGGAACCCGGAACCCTTCCGCATGCCAAGCAGAGGCTCTGCCACTGAGCCCCAGCGCCAAACTTGGTTTTGCAAGGGGAATTCTATATCCCGTTGGGATTTCTCTGTTGCTTTCCTCGCAGTGGTTCTAACTGTACCGCCTTCCATTGGATTTGCTTGGCTTGGCTTTGCTTTGATGGCTCTCTTGCGCAGGTTAATAGCTACGTTGCTCTCTCTTCACCAACCTGCCCGCACACGCGGCATGGAGTGTGAATTTCCTCGCAGGGAAGAGAAGGCAATACCCATCAAGCCATCTACCTGCCAGCATGCCCTCCAGGACTCAGCCAAAGCAGAGAAATCGCGGTTCAAATCTCACACTAGTAATGGACTCACCAGGTGATGATAGATTCAGGTGGGTACCTGAGTTGGTCTGAGACAGGGGTGGCCAAATTTGCTTAATGCAAGAGCCACATAGAATAAATGTCAAATATTTGAGAGCCACAAGACATGAACGTCAAAGACCAACACAGAGAGAGATCTTGGGGTTATGGTAGATAACTCACTGAAATGTCAAGACAGTGTGTGATTGCAATAAAAAAGGCCAACACTATACTGGGGATTATTAGGAAGGGAACTGAAAACAAATCAGCCAGTATCATAATGCCCCTGTCTAAATCGATGGTGCGGCCTCATTCGGAGTACTGTGTACAATTGTGGTCACCGCACCTTTAAAAAGATATAGCATTGGAAAAAGTGCAGAAAAGGGCAACTAGAATGATTAAAGGTTTGGAACACTTTCCCTATGAAGAAAGGTTAAAACGCTTGGGGCTCTTCAGCTTGGAGAAACGTCGACTGCGGGGCGACATGATAGAGGTCTACAAGATTATGCATGGGATGGAGAAGGTAGAGAAAGAAGTACTTTTCTCCCTTCTCACAATATAAGAATTCATAGGCATTCAATGAAATTGCTGAGCAGTCGGGTTAAAACTGATAAAAGGAAGTCCTTCTTCACCCAAAGGGTGATTAACATGTGGAATTCACTGCTACAGGAGATGGTGGCAGCTACAAGCATAGCCAGCTTCAAGAGGGGAATGGATAAATATATGGAGCAAAGGTCCATCAGTGGCTATTAGCCATAGCTTATTGTCGGAACTCTCTGTCTGGGGCAGTGATGCTCTATATTCTGGGTGCTTCTAGCGCCACTGTGGACCTCTTGATGACACTTGGGTTTTTTGGCCACTGAGTGACACAGAGTGTTGTACTGGATGGGCCACTGGCCTGATCCAACATGGGCTTCTCCTTTGTTTTTATGTGACACAGAGTGTTGTACTGGATGGGCCATTGGCCTGATCCAACATGGCTTCTATGTTCTTATGTTTGAGAGATGCTGTTTGAGGGAGGGAGGGAGGCAAGGAGGGTGGATAGATGGAAAGAAAGCAACTTTCACTCTAAATGCCCTCCAAGCTGCCAGCTGGCTTGGCTTGGAGAAGTGATTTAAGAGGCAGAGGCCTTCTCCAACAGGGCAGTGGGGGCTTCAAGAGCTAGACAATATGTGTGAAAGAAATATATGTGGCTCCTGAGCCACAGTTTGGCCACCCCTGTCTGAAGTAATAGAACACAGTTTGAATCCAGTGGCCTCTTTAAGACCAACAAGTTTAATTCTGGGTATAAGCTTTTGTGGGCATACACACTTCTGTAAGCCACAAAGGGTAACACACCCCTGAGGTAAAGGTGATTCTATAAATGCTCATCTGCCCAAGGGAGCAGATACAATATAAGATTACGATGATACTGGATTTATAACCTGCCCTTCACTCTGAATCTCAGGGTCTCAAAGCGGCTTACCTTCCTCACCCACAACAGACAGCTTGTGAGGTGGGTGGGGCTGAGAGGCTTTCTCGGAAGCTTTCAAGGACAGCTCTGCGAGAGCTATGGCTGACCAAGGCTATTCCAGTAGCTACAAGCGGAGGAGTGGGGGGGGGGGAATCAAACCCAATTCTCTTAGATAAGAATCCGCACACTTCACCACTACACCCAACTGGCTGGTTAAGTGCATGAGCTGTGAGCAGAACCAAATTTCAGGATAATCGTCGCTCGCAAGTCTGACTGGCTACTAAGGAAAGGACCAAATCTCAGGATAAGCAAGGTAAGCTGCAGTTTAGAGCAACACAATAATCTATTTCCCTCCCCCATATGCTATACCAGAGTTTTTATATTTTTATTATTATGTGACTTCTTTACGATATGCCTTGTTACACTTTCGCCAAGAAAGCTTCATATCTCCTGTCAACTGCAAACTACTGTAAGTAGCGTCATGCCAACCCACCTTACAAGGGTTTTCTACAGATTACTAAAATAATATATGCAGTGCTAGCTCAACCTAGCTTACTGTCCTGGATGAAAACTCAGTTTTACACCCACACACGGGATAGATGGATACAATCACGGCTCCACCCCAAAGGTGTCCAGAGCACGTGATGTGATGGTATCGCTTTACTCTGCTCTGGTAAAGACCTCACCTGGAGTATTGTATTCAGTTTGGGCACCACATTTTAAGAAGGATCTAGACAAGCTGGAAAGGAGGGCGACGATGGTGAGGGTCTGGAGACCAAGTCCCTATGAGGAAAGGTTGAAGGAGCTGGAGATGTTTAGCCTGGAGAGATGACGGCTGAGAGGTGATAGGATCACCATCTTCAAGTCCTTGAAGGGTTGTCCTGTAGAGGATGGTGTGGAATTGGTTTCTGCGGCCCCAGAAGGTAGGACCAGAACCAACGGGTTGAAATTAAATCAAAAGATTTTCAGGCTCAACATTAGGAAGAACTTCCTGACCGTTAGAGCAACTCCTCAGTGGAACAGGCTTCCTCGTGAGGTGGTGGGCTCTCCTTCCTTGGAGGTTTTTCAACAGAGGCTAGATGGGCATCTGACAGCAATGAAGATCCTGTGAATTTAGGGGGAGGCGTTTGTGAGTTTCCTGCATGTGCAGGGGGTTGGACTAGATGACCCTGGAGGTCCCTTCCAACTCTATGATTCTAAGGGGCCACCTGTTGTGTCTTTTCCTCCCTATTCTGCACGTCAAGAGAGGGAACTTTTGTACCGAAATTGAAGAGTTGCAAACCAGGAGGTTGGCCAAAACAGCTGCCCCATACCCTGCTTTCCCAAGGATATCAGATAAGAGAACCATTCCTCCCAGAGGACTGGTGCCCCAGTTTGCCTGTGGCTCTAACTCAGGGGTGTCGAACAAATGAGTTATGAGGGCTGAATCTGACGTAAATGAGACCTTGTTGGGCCGGGCCACGCTGGGTTGGCCGAGCCATGTTTGTCTGGGTCATGTATGTACCTATTAAAGATTAGGTAGCAGAGATATACATTTTTATAAAGAACACAAACACAAATATATATATTTTTAAAAACTTAAAACACACTTAAAACGTTAGCGCTCATACTTTCTTGGTATTACTCCCATGGGATCCAAGGACCTGGGCAAAGGAAGCTCTGGCTCTTTCCTTCCTTCCCTGGGGACTGGGGTAGGGGGGAGCCTCAGCCAACAGAAGGAAGAGAGGCTTGGCTCAGTAGTTCTGCTGTGCAACTGAGAGAGCCTGGCAAAGCAAGTTATTTCTTCCCCCCCCTTCCTCCCAAGGGAGGAGCCTAAGCCAATGGAGAAAATAAAGGTTTTGCCCTGTAGCTCCTGTGCAATTGAGCATGCCTTGCAAAGCAAACTGTTATGCAGAAGGAAGCAAGAAAGAGGGAGAAGGAAGCAGTCGACAGCCAGTTACTCGGGGGGCCTGATTTGGCCCCCGAACTGCATGTTTGACATCCCGGCTCTAACTTGTCCAATTCTGCCTTTCCCCCTGGCACCGCTTGTTCCATGTATTACATGTACACAAAGTGCTTGCAATACTCCAAAACCCTGTACCGCATGAACCCACAAAGCAGTCTTCTACTAAATCACAACCTCCGGTCCCACCGGGACAATATCATCGACGGAGACCCCACAATGACTTTTAGCTAGAGGTCCTTCGCATTAACTCCCGCCTTAGTCCTTCCAGTTGGAGACGCTGGGGATCAAACCTGGCACCTTCTGGGTGCGAAGGAGATGCTCTACTGACAAGCCACAGCCCCTTTGCGAGCGTTAGGAGCTGCGGAGTAGCCCTTATCCCATTTCTGTGGCAGAGGCTGACGAGAAGCCCCGCTCAACTCACAAACACGTAAGAAGAAGAAGAAGAAGACGACTGCAGATTTATACCCCCGCCCTTCTCTCTGAATCAGAGACTTAGAACACCTTACAATCTCCTCTATCTTCTTCCCCCGCAACAGACACCCTGTGAGGTGGGTGGGGCTGAGAGGGCTCTCCCAGCAGCTGCCCTTTCAAGGACAGAAAGCGGCCTACAATCTCCTTTCCTTCCTCCCTCACAATAGACACCCTGTGAGGTGGGTGGGGCTGAGAGGGCTCTCTCAGCAGCTGCCCTTTCAAGGACAGAGAGCGGCCTACAATCTCCTTTCCCTTCCTCCCCCACAACAGACACCCTGTGAGGTGGGTGGGGCTGAGAGGGCTCTCCCAGCAGCTGCCCTTTCAAGGACAGAGAGCCTCCTACAATCTCCTTTCCCTTCCTCCCCCACAACAGACACCCTGTGAGGTGGGTGGGGCTGAGAGGACTCTCATAGCAGCTGCCCTTTCAAGGACAACTCCTGCGAGAACTACAGCTAACCCAAGGCCATTCCAGCCGCTGCAAGCGGGAGGGATGGGGAATGAAACCCGGTTCTCCCAGAGAAGAGTCCGCACACTTAACCACTACACCAAACTGCTCTCTACACAGAGACACGAGGTGCACTAACTTTGTGCCATCACTCCGAGCTCAACGAGGTATTTAAAGAGCATTAAAGGATAACGGAACCGCATTATTGAGATCTCGAGCATAACCCTCAAGTGTCTTCATCTCCCCATCCCGGTTGCCTAAGCACTAGCTGTTGATATTTGCACTGCGTTCGGCCGATAGTTTAAATGCTGTCCGCGCACGTCCTACTGCCCTTTGCAATTAATTCCGGTGCTCCATCGTCTTGTTGCGCAAGCCGATGCGAGTCTATCCCATAAGTGAGCATTGGGGGGGGGGGGGGGAAGGCAGCTATAGACAATTCACTCAGCATTCGCTTCGAAACGTGTTTGCCTGGAAGTCGGCCCTTTTGAACCAAAATGCTGAAGTGTGAACTTGTGAAGATCACGCAGTCACCAGGGAAAAACATCCTTCCTTAGACACCCTGTGAGAGCTGTAAACACGGATAAGATCTAGCTGCAAGATCCAAATTCATCCCACCCTTTATTTCTCCTTCACGGCTCTAGCCCGCGAGTCTGTCCTCTGCTCCAGAGCTCTCTCGAAGCACTCCAGAGCGTTCCCTCTAAGCTGAGTTAGTGTGAGCCAGCTCACAGTCACGCGTTTTTGTCTCCGCTCAGGAAGCGGGCTAATTTCTGCAGCAGCTCCCAACTTTAACGGCGGTAGCTCAGAAAGCGGAATTTTTGTTGCTCGCAAGACTCCACGGCTTAGAGGGCATATCGCTCCAGAGACAGCGCAGTGGAAGGCATCGCTGCCTAGGGCTAAGCCCCTGGAACGTACGGAAGAGCAGCAAAGCAATCAGAGCCTCTGAGCCCGTGCAGAGTACGAATCGCTTTCCACAGGATGAATGCTGCTTTCTCTCCAAAGGTCACCCTGGGCAGCAAGTGCATCTGCTTGGCAGAAAGGTTTTTTAATATTGCATTTTTTAAAAAAAGAAGAAGTCATAGCTGGTCACGGCACCCCTGCCCGCCCCCTTCCCCAGCACCTGCAACCTTTCCAAGTCGAACTCACCACCCATCTTCCGTGCCAAAGGACCTTCGCACATGCTCCACCGGAACCATCGCCTGCGAGTCTTGACTGGCTAACGAGTCGTGGGACTTACTCTCGAGTAAACACGGAGCAGAAGGCAGCCTTTCGCTCGGCTCTCTTTTCTTTCTGCCCCAGTTTCAAGGCACATAAAAACACACCCCAAAATCAAACTCAGCGGCAAAGCTTAAGGACAACCACAAGGCACAGCGGGGCCTCTGGGCTTACGCCGAGTGCCCCAGCCCCGAGCAACCTCATCGTCACCTTACCTGGGCGAGGAACGACGGTTTCCAGGTCAGACATCTTTGCAGACATCCAGCTCGGGTGATTCTATCGGGCCGCGGCGCCCCACCGTTCCCCAACCGAGGGCGCACGTCCGTCGCCCTGCCCCTCCCTCGCCCTTTGCAGAAACCTAGCCCGGCGGCTATTTCAGGCTGCGGCGCCCCTCCCCACCCCGTTGCCCAACCCAAGGCACGTCCACCGCCCCCCCCGACCTTCCGCGCCTCTTTCCCACGCTGGCCCGAACAACACAGCGGTGCACCATGCCCATGCAAAAATGCACATGCAAAATGCAAAGCGATTGATGCGCTGCCCGGGCTTGCGAAAGCCCCGCTTGCGAAAAAGGGGGCCGAGCCGAGGATTGTGGCGCTGATGCACGGAGCAAGGCAAAGCAAGTCGGATGCCACCTTCCTCCCGGCCGGGCCGGCCCTGCCCCTAGGCATTCGCCTAGAGCGCCAGCCTTCCGGGGGTCCGCGAATTCGGGATGCCCCTAGGAGACTTGGGGACCTTGTCAATGCAGGGGGTGTGTGTTTGTGTGCGTGTGTGTGTGCAAGAAGCTGGCTTTGCCTAGGGTGCCAGACAGTCGAGGGCCGGCCACCCCACCCCACCCCCTAAGTATGGGGAGAGGGGGTTCCCCCCTCTTTTTACCTTCCATCTCCTTGGGCTCGCTGCAATTCATCGTCGCCTCCCCCGCCGGGGTCCGCCCCGCGGCTGGCTCGGGGCACCATGCAAGCGCATGCGGCGGGACACTGCGTCGGGCGGCCGCGTTCAGACGTGCAAAGGGGAGCTGCGCGCGTCGGCTTGCTGCTGCTGCTCCGGCGCCTCCCGCCCGGCTTTTGTCTCTCGCGAGTCAGCCGACGACGAGGAGGAGGAGGAGGAGATGGGGAGGAGGAGGAGGAGGAGCCGGCCGCACGCCCCGGAACGCCGCCGCCCTCCAAGGTCGCCGTCTCCGCCGCCGCCTCCTCCTTCTCCTCCGGCATCCCGCAGGCGATTACGCCGGCCTGCCCGGGGCGATCCCTCCCTCCCTAAAGCGGCGAAAGGCGACCCAGTTGGCCGGGAAGCAGCAGCAGCAGCGGCGGGTCTCCTCGGGAGGAAGAGGAGCGGGCAGCCAGGGGGCGCCGCTTTGCAAGCTTCCTTCCCCCCAGCGCCGGGCCGGGGCCAGGCCGGGGCGCCGCCCATGCGGCCCGCAAGCCCCGTGAGCGCAGCGCCGCGCCTGGAGATCTTCGCCTCCCTTGCAGCCGAGGGAGGAGGGGTCTCGTCGGGGCGGACCCCTAGCGGAGCCGGCCTCGCCCTGACCTCGTGGACCCCACGGCTGCCCCGCTGGGGTGGCGCCCGGGCGCCTCGTTCGGGGTGGGGCGGCGGGTGCAGTGGGTTGGTTGCAGAAACGTGTTTGCCCCCGCCCCCCCCTGTCAATCTGTTTGTCGGGTCTCTGTCTCCCTGTCTGCGTTTGTCTCTGCCTCTCTGGGTGTGTCGCGTCATTGTCTCCCCGGTCCCTGCCCAGGTTCCCTCGGAAGGTGCAGAGTCTTGGCAGCAACTGGCGAGCTGCTGCATCCGTGAGCGTGCTCTGGGGCCAGTTTTCCTGAGCGGAGACAACAAATGTGTGAGCCGGAGGCTAAAAATCCGTGAGCTAGCCCACACTAACTCAGCTTAGAGGGAACCCTGCTCCCTGCCCTGTGCATTGATCTGTGTTGTCAGCCGCCTTGAGCCTGCTTCGGCCGGGAGGGCGGGATATAAATAAAATTGATATGATATGATACCCACCTGTGTTGGCCGGGCTAGCCATTATCCGTCTGGGCTTGTCTGTCTGGGTTTGTCTGTCTGGGTTTGTCTTTGTGTTTGTGTGTGTGTGTCAGGGCCAGATGGGGGGGGGGGGGGGGCAGAGGCGGATGCTTGCCCCGGCTGCTGACAAAAGGGGGGACCGCCAAATTGGGTATGGAGTCCATTGTATTCTATGGGACCATAAGATAGAATGGCCCAATAAGGGGGCATCGTTTTTTTAATTTTGCCCCCCCCCTCAAAAAAAAGGTAGATTCGGTCCTGGTGCGTGCTGGTCTATCGGTTTGTCCTGTCTACCTACCTGTTCACATCTGTCTTATCGTTTATATACCGATCTGTGTCAATCTTTCTGTCGGTCTGTGTTGGTCCATCTCTACATTTCTGGCTATTTATCTGTCTCTCTTTGTTGATAACATCCGTCATAACATTCACTGCCACAGGAGGTGGTGGCGGCTGCAAGCATAGCCAGCTTTAAGAGGGGATTGGATAAAAATATGGAGCAGAGGTCCATCAGTGGCTATTAGCCACAGTATGTATGTGTGTGTGTATATATGTGTGTGTGTGTGTGTACACACACACACACACACACATATATTGGCCACTCTGTGACACAGAGTGTTGGACTGGATGGGCCATTGGCCTGTTCCAACATGGCTTCTCTTATGTTCTTATCTGTCTACCTATTGGGACTACTTTCATCTTTTTAGCAACAGACGTAAGGAAGATCACCACAACCACCCATACAAGAATTTTGGCCAAGTCATAGTCTCATTCTGTCACTTTGTTTTATTATTTATGTTTTAAATCTTGTTCATAGTTCTGTATTTTACTGTATATTTTTTTAATGTTTTAATTGTTATGGCTAGAAGTAAACTGCATACTTTGGGGGATTTGCTGGGTTGTTATGGCCTATGGCTACAACAATAAAATACTTTGTACCTTTGTACTTATCTGTGTTGATCTGTCTGTCCCTGCTTGTCCATCTACCTATCTGTATATATTTGCGTTGGTCTGTCTGTACATTTTTGTCTATTTATCTTTCTCTCTCTCTCTGCATTGGAGAGCCAGTTTGGTGTAGTGGTTAAGTGTGTGGACTCTTATCTGGGAGAAGCGGGTTTGATTCCCCACTCCTCCACTTGCACCTGCTGGAATGGCCTTGGGTCAGCCAGAGCTCTGGCAGAGGTTGTCCTCGAAAGGGCAGCTGCTGGGAGAGCCCTCTCCAGCCTCACCCACCTCACAGCGTGTCTGTTGTGGGGGAGGAAGGTAAAGGAGATTGTGAGCCGCTCTGAGACTCTTCGGAGTGGAGGGCGGGATATAAATCCAATATCATCTTCTTCTTCTTCTTCTTCTTCTTCTTCTTCTTCTTCTTCTTTATCCACTGCCTATTTACCTACCTGTCCTCATCTGCCTTTCTGTCTGTCTGTCATCTATATACCTACCTGCTGGGAGAGCCCTCTCCAGCCTCACCCACCTCACAGGGTGTCTGTTGTGGGGGAGGAAGGTAAAGGAGATTGTGAGCCGCTCTGAGACTCTTCGGAGTGGAGGGCGGGATATATATCTGTATATATTTGCGTTGGTCTGTCTGTACATTTTTGTCTATTTATCTTTCTCTCTCTCTGCATTGGAGAGCCAGTTTGGTGTAGTGGTTAAGTGTGTGGACTCTTATCTGGGAGAAGCGGGTTTGATTCCCCACTCCTCCACTTGCACCTGCTGGAATGGCCTTGGGTCAGCCAAAGCTCTGGCAGAGGTTGTCCTCGAAAGGGCAGCTGCTGGGAGAGCCCTCTCCAGCCTCACCCACCTCACAGGGTGTGTGTTGTGGGGGAGGAAGATAAAGGAGATTGTGAGCCGCTCTGAGACTCTTCGGAGTGGAGGGCGGGATATAAATCCAATATCTTCTTCTTCTTCTTCTTCTTCTTCTTTATCCACTGCCTATTTACCTACCTGTCCTCATCTGCCTTTCTGTCTGTCTGTCATCTATATACCAATCTGCGTCAATCTTTCTATCTGTACATTTCTGTCTACTTGTCTATCTCTCTCTGTTGGTCTATCAGTCATCTCTCTACCTACCTGTGTTGATTTGTCTGTCCTTGTCTGTCTGTCTGTCTGTCTGTCTATCTATCTATCTATCTATCTATCTATCTATCTATCTATCTATCTATCTATCTATCTATCTATCTATCTATCTATCTATCTATCTATGGCTTTTTTGGTAGAAAAAGCCCATCAAGAACTCATTTGCATATTAGGCCACACCCCTGACACCACCATTGTTTCAGACAGGGCTTTTTTGTAGAAAAAGTCCAGCAGGAACTTATTTACATATTAGGCCACGCCCCTGACACCAAACCAGCTGGAACTACGTTCCAATAATAATAATAATAATAATAATAATAATAATAATACCTTTTATTTATATCCCGCCCTCCCCGCCGAAGCAGGCTGAGGGCGGCTAACAACAAAATTCAATATACATAGTACAAAACAACGTTTTAAACCACAATTAATTAAAAGCTATTAAATTCTAAAACAGTAAAATTAAACATTTGTGCTATTACCTGGATGGCGAACTTACTTAGCAGTTCTAGTCTGTGAAGGCCATTTGGAACAAGATGGTCTTGCAGGCCCTGCGGAATTGCTCAAAGTCCCGCAGGGCCCGCGTTCTTCTAAAAAAAAGCACTGTGTCTGTCTGTCTGTGTTGGTCTGCCTCTCTATCTGTGTCTGCCTTTTTTTCCTTTAAATTTAAATTTTCATCAAATGTTTCCTAGTTACGTATTAAAACCAAAATAAACAATATAGCGATTTTTACGTCTAGAGTAGTGCTTTACAGAGATCTTACACATATTTCCTTAACATCATTAAAAACAAATCAGTTTTTTCATATAAGGATTATTTGGTATATATTCATTTTGCAACAAAAAACTAATCCCTGGAAACCATAGTCCTGTAACTTTTTTCCCCCCTTGTGTCTGTCTTTCTGACTGTGTTGGTCTACCTATCAGTCTCTGTCTATCTGTGTCCCTGTCTGTTTATCAGTGTTTGTTCATCTGTCTGTCCATTTTTTGTGTTGCTCTGTCTTGTCGACCCCTGTCTATTTATCTGTGTCTTTCTATCTGTATTGGCCAATCTATCCTCTGTCTGTCCTGGTTTCCAGCACTGAAATCAGTAAAAACCACTATAAAACTAAGCGAGCCAACTCTCCCTGCTCTCTCTGTTGTTCTCAATAATCTCCCTTGTATCCACCCTTTCTTCAGGAAGCTGGGGGTTCTCCACTTCATCCTCACGACGGTCTTGGGAGGTAGGCCGGGCTGAGGGAAAGTGAACAGCCCAAGGTCACCCAGGTTTCCTGGCTGGTGGAGTTGGATCCTGATCTCCCTGTTCCTTGTCTGAGGCTCACGCACACTAAACAATGCACCTTCAATCCACTTTTGATGCACTTTGCACCTGGGCTTTGCTACGTGAACTAGCAAAATCCAGTGGAAAGTGCGTTGAAAGTGCATTATTTAGTGTGTGTGATTGCAACCTGGTGCTCTGACCATCGTACAACACTTTCTCTGTTTTGAGCTGCTATTCAAGATGGGTGGGAGGTGGGTGGGTGGACAGGAGGGCCATTTGTCCTGGGCCCTCCCCAATTTAAACACCTTTACAACGAGGGTCGGGAAGGCATTGACATGCATTCGGTGCCTGATATTTTTTTTATGTGTCATTGCACAGCACGAGAGCCGGCGTGGTGTCAGCAGTTAGAGTGGCATCCTAGGATCTGGGAGACCCAAGTTCAAATCCTCAGTCTCGGCCCTGAAAGATTGCTGGGTGACCTTGAGCCAGTCACATGCTTTGGTCTAATTTACCTCACAGGGTTGTTGTAAGGTTCCATGTAAGGGGTCTTCTTAACTAACTGTTCTCCCAGATTGTGAACGTCATTAAGAGCAGCCAGCAGGCCCTTTCAGAGGTCCAGGGAGGATGGGGGACCACTTCCAGCGTTCAAGACCAAGAACCATAATTTTAAAAATTTATATATATATATTTAAAATTATGGTTCTTGGTCTTGAACGCTGGAAGTGGCCCCCCATCCTCCCTGGACCTCTGAAAGGGCCTGCTGCTGTTCGTGACGTTCACAATCTGGGGAAACAGTTAGTTAAAAAGACCCCTTACATGGAGCCCTACAATTCAGAGGGGAAAGGGCAAATCCTTGACTCCAACAGCTTAGAGTCTACCTTTTGATAGGCTAGGAAGACAAAATAGTGGGGTAGGGGGCTAGGAATCTTAGCTAGGAGCACCCTCAGACTTGCGGGTGAAGATAGACTCCTATTTGGAGCATGCAGGGCCTTTTTTTTTTTTTTTTGCAGAAGCACACAGGAACATAGTTTTGGCTGGGTTGGCGTCAGGGTGTGGTCTAATATGCAAATATGTTCCTGCTGCGCTTTTTCTACAAAAAAGGCCCTGGGAGTGGGGTGGAAACCCAGTTTGAAAACATGGCGGTGGAAAGTGTCCTTAAGTTACACCTGACCTATGGCAACCCTATAGGGTTTTCAAAGCAAGAGATGTTCAGAGGTGGTTTTTGAAAAAGATGACCGTAGATTTATATTCCACCCTTCTCTCTGAATCAAAGTCTCCTGTATGTTCTTCTCCCACAACAGACACCTTGTGAGGTCGTGGGACTGAGAGAGCTCTCCCAGAATCTGCCCTTTCAACGACAACTCCTACCAGAGCTATGGCTGACCCAAGGCCATTCCAGCAGCTGCAAGTGGAGGAGTGGGGAGTCAAACCCAGTTCTCCCAAATAAGAGGCTGCGCACTTAACCACGACACCAAACTGGCTCTCAGGAGGAGGAGGAGATTTGGTTTTATACCCTGCCCTTCACTAGTCTCAAAGTGGCTTACAATCTCCTTTCCCTTCCGCCTCCCCACAACTGACACCCTGTGAGGCGGGTGGGGCCGAGAGAACAGCTTTTGAGAGAACTGTGATAGACCCAAGATCACCCAGCATGTGGAGGAGTGGGGAATCAAACCCGGTTCTCCCAGATAAGAGTCTGCATACTTAACCACTACACTAAACTGGCTCTCTGCACAAGAGCCCGTGTGATGTCATGGTTAAAGTGGCATCCTGGGATCTGGGAGACCCAAATTCATAGCATTGAAGAAGATATTGGATTTATATCCCGCCCTCCACTCCGAAGAGTCTCAGAGTGGCTCACAATCTCCTTTCCCTTCCTCCCCCACAACAGACACCCTGTGAGGTAGATGAAGATATTGGATTTATATCCCACCCTCCACTCCGAAGAATCTCAGAGTGGCTCACAATCTCATTTCCCTTCCTCCCTTCCTGTGAGGTAGATGAAGATATTGGATTTATATCCCGCCCTCCACTCCGAAGAGTCTCAGAGCGGCTCACAATCTCTTTTCTCTTCCTCCCCCACAACAGACACCTGTGAGGTAGATGAAGATATTGGATTTATATCCCACCCTCCACTCCGAAGAGTCTCAGCGTCTCACAATCTCCTTTCCCTTCCTCCCCCACAACAGACATCCTGTGAGGTAGATGAAGATATTGGATTTATATCCCGCCCTCCACTCCGAAGAGTCTCGGAGCAGCTCACAATTTCCTTTCCTTTCCTTTCCTCCCCCACAACAGACACCCTGTGAGGTGGGTGGGGCTGGAGAGGGCTCTCACAGCAGCTGCCCTTTCAAGGACAACCTCTGCCAGAGCTCTGGCTGACCCAAGGCCATGCTAGCAGGTGCAAGTGGAGGAGTGGGGAATCAAACCCAGTTCTTCCAGATAAGAGTCCGCACACTTAACCACTACACCAAACTGGCTCTCCACTAGGGTGCTGCTGGACTCGCATTTCGTTCTGCTGCAACACATTCATGTTGATGGCTTGATACAGCTTTTCTCCTGCGTTTCGGTCAACGTCCCAAAGGGCTTGCAATGGAAAGCCGTAAGATTACACAGTAGGAGTTATTAAAACCATTGTGTTTGTATTTCGTGGCCTGGTAGATCTTATGGCAAAAGGGGAGAACTACGAGCTACTACAGGGCGGCTCAGGGCAGGCCTCGGATTCAGCAGGAGCTCACGGGAGCGCAACTCCTGAACCTTTCTGAGGGTTCCCTCTCTTCTTCCCCACCTACGTGCCGTGTCCATGGAATAGGAGGTGCAGCTGCATAACAATCCCTGGATTAGGAGAGCGAGCAGCCAGCCAGCCACCAGGGACTTTGCCGCGCCCCCGGCAGCCCTCACGAACCCCTGGAGAAGTCCACGCCACCCTTTCTCCACTTCTTATGCGATTTTGAGTGGCTTGCTGGCCTTTTGACTGGGGGCGATGGCCCAAGAGAGCCCCAGGTGAGCAAGGCCTGCTTGGGCTGGCTGGATCTCTACCCAGACCAAGCAGGCCTCAATTGCCCGGGGCTCTCCTTTCTTGCATTGGGCTGCTTTTGGCTGGAGGCGGTGATATATGCTAATGAGCTCCACCACCTATTTGGCTCAGGGCATTTTGATGCCCAGGTTGGGTGAGATCTGGTGGCGCATCCATTCCCTACCGCAGGGCATGCTTGGGTGTTCACGTCCACGAATCCCTTAGAATAAATGGCTGACGTGCAAGATCGCCACATGGGTCGTGCCTGAGACCTTCCCAGCGCATGGTCTCCGGGGGGGTCTGATTGTCCCCTTGAACCTTGCTCCAAATCTGTCCCTCGAAGCTGAACCTCTGTGAGAATCTGCTCTGTGAAAACCTCACAGCCACAAGAAGGTAAATGGTTTGGGGTGTCATAAAGGACATCCCCTGCCCTCCAACTGGGGATTGGCAACCATAAGACCTCAGCAGGGTATAAGGTCATGGAGTCTACCTTCTAAAGCGGCCATTTTCCCCAAGGGAGCTGGTCTCTGTTGTCAAGATCAGTTGCAGAGCGGTTAAGGACATAACGTAAGAGAAGCCCTGTTGGATAGGCCAATGGCCCCTCCAATCCAACACTCTGTGTCACATAAGAACATAAGAGAAGCCCTGTTGGATCAGGCCAGTGGCCCCTCCAGTCCAACACTCTGTGTCACATAAGAACATAAGAGAAGCCCTGTTGGATCAGGCCAATGGCCCATCCAGTCCAACACTCTGTGTCACATAAGAGAAGCCCTGTTGGATCAGGCCAATGGCCCCTCCAGTCCAACACTCTGTGTCACATAAGAACATAAGAGAAGCCCCATCCAGTCCAACACTCTGTCACACAGTGGCCAATACACACACACAGTAATGTACTGGGATCAGCACAGTAAGAGACCAGAGTTGGAGAGTGATTTCAGCAAGCTTTACTTGAGGAACACACACACAGACAGACTGAGTTCTGTTCAAACTTCCCGCTCCTTTATACAATTCTTTCCCCCTTCTGATTGGTCCTTAACTATCTACATGGATTGGCTATTTACAGGGCCCTAAGGGCCTATCAGGGTACAGTATGAGCCTGGATGTTCATTGGCTACTTATGTTTCAATCCTTCCCCTGATTGGGCATGCTTAGGCCTTCTCTGGAACCCTGGTGTGGAGTTCAAGCTCTGGCTTGTTCGGCTTCCCTCCAAAAGTAACAGTTCCCTCCAAAAGTAACAGTTCTCCCATTTGAGCCTAGGACACAACACACACTGTGGCTAATAGCTACTGTTGGACCTCTGTTCCATATTTTTATCCAATCCCCTCTTGAAACTGGCTATGCTTGTAGCCGCCACCACCTCCTGTGGCAGTGAATTCCACATGTTAATCACCCTTTGGGTGAAGAAGTACTTCCTTTTATCCATTTTAACCTGACTGCTCAGCAATTTCATTGAATGCTCACGAGTTCCTGTATTGTGATAATCTTGTAAACCTCTATCATGTCACCCCGCAGTCGACGTTTCTCCAAGCTAAAGAGTCCCAAGCGTTTTAACCTTTCTTCATAAGGAAAATGTTCCAAACCTTTAATCGTTCTAGTGGCCCTTTTCTGGTTTTTGTTGGTTTTTTTAAAGCAGGAACGCACGGGAACGCAGTTCTGGCTGGCTTGGTGTCAGGGGGTGTGGCCTAATGTGCAAATGAGATGCTGCTGGGGGTTTTTTACCAAAAAAGCCCTGCGTGAAACAATGGTGCTGTCAGGGGGTGTGGCCTAATATGCAAATGAGTTCTTGCTATACTTTTTCTACCCCTAAAAGCTCTGTGTGAAACCATGGTGATGTCAGGGGATGTAGCCTAATATGCCAATGAATACCTGGTGGGCTTTTTCTACAATAAAGCTCTGAAACAGTGGTGATGTCAGGGGGTGTGGCCTAATATGCCAGAGTCCCTGCTGGGCTTTTTCTACCCAAAAAAGCTCTGTGTGAAACAATGGTGCTGTCCGGGGGTGTGGCCTAATATGCAAATGAGTTCCTGCTATGCTTTTTCTACCCAAAAAAGCCCTGTGCGAAACCATGGTGATGTCAGGGGATGTGGCTTAATATGCCAATGAGTACCTGGTGGGCAACCGTACACAAAGTATTCCTTGGGCAAGTGATCCCGCAAGCAACTGTTGTGCCGTCCGAGGACACCTTGAGTGGCTTCTTAAGCCCAGGCTAACGGCATGCACGTCCGGCGCATTAATGAGCGATTGCATTTCCTCTCTTGCTTTATTGAACGTGGCACATGCAGCGTGTGGCCGGGAGAGGGGATAAATGAGGCCGTGCTGGTGACAAATGACTCCCCGCGTGTTCGGTTATTGCAAGAGGCCTCTACGAAAGCCCATAAATAGCAATCGAATGCAATGTGGGAAGTGAGGTATTATGGCTTCTCCGAGCCATAAAAGTGATTTGATGGCGACTGAGCCATGTGTTTAAACAGAGAACTTCTCCAGTTGTGCAGAAGGAGAACGAGCGTGCGTGTGTGTGATCTGAAAATCAAGCAGGGCGCACGAATGCAAAACCTTTAGGATGTAAGAACAGAAGAGAAACCATGTTGGATCAGGCTGACGGCCCGTCCAGTTCCAACAACCTGTGTCACACGGTGGCCAAAACCCAGGGGCCATCAGGAGGTCCACCAGCAGGGCCAGAACTCCAGAAGCCCTTGCACCCTTGTGCCCCAAGCACCAAGAAGAAGAAGATATTGGATTTATATCCCGCCCTCCACTCTGAAGAGTCTCAGAGCGGCTCACAATTTCCTTTACCTTCCTCCCCCCACAACAGATACCCTGTGAGGTGGGTGGGTCTGGAGAGGGCGCTCACAGCAGCTGCCCTTTCAAGGACAACCTCTGCCAGAGCTATGGCTGACCCAAGGCCATCTCAGCAGGTGCAAGTGGAGGAGTGGGGAATCAAACCCGGTTCTCCCAGATAAGAGTCCGCACACTTCACCACTACACCAAACCGGCTCTCCACCAAGAATACAGGGCACCACTACCCAAGTCATAAGAACATAAGGGAACCCACAATGCTTCAGGCCAGTGGCCCATATGGTCCAACATTCTTGGTCACACAGTGGCCCAAACCCAGCGGGAACAGAAGTCCAGAAGACCCCAACTGTTGCCCCCTAAGCACCAAGAATACAGAGCATC
Organism: Heteronotia binoei; assembly: GCF_032191835.1. Taxonomy (NCBI): domain Eukaryota; kingdom Metazoa; phylum Chordata; class Lepidosauria; order Squamata; family Gekkonidae; genus Heteronotia; species Heteronotia binoei. The sequence continues at coordinate 14,414,180 of NC_083224.1, forward strand.
ACTGTGCCAGACAGACTGTTCCATTTATACTTTGTGGCTAATAGCCACTCATGAACTTCTGCTCCATACAAGAACAGAAGAGAAGCCATGTGGGATCAGGCCAATGGCCCATCCCATCCAACGCTCTCTGTCACACAGTGGCCAAAACAGGAGGTCCACCAGCAGGGTCAGAATTCCAAAAGCCCTCCCACTGTTGGCCTCCATCTAGACCTTGCGGCTCATACCCCCTGGCAGACTTTTGCTCCATATGTTTATCTCCCCCCCCCCCCCCCAATGCCTTTCTCCTTCTCTCAAATATCTGACATTTTTTCTATGTGGCTCTTCCATTAAGCAAGTTTGGCCGCCCCTGTTCTGTGCTGCTGAAAACTTGAAATGCAGTTTATACTTATGCGTGGCTCTGGCAGCCTGCATTAGCCTAGCTCGGAGCTTTTTTTGGTAGAAAAAGCCCAGCAGGAGGTCCCCCGTGCCTCCCCCAGTGCACCCACTGCAGCGGGCAAGCTGGGGAAGCCTAAAGCAGAGGGGATTGGATCAACATCTGGAGCAGAGGTCCATCAGTGGCTATTAGCCACAGCGTATTGATAGAATTCTCTCAAGCAGTGAGGCTCTGTATTCTTGATGCTTGGGGGGGGGGGCACAGTGGGAGGGCTTCCAGTGTCCTGGCCCTACTGATGGACCTCCTGATGCCACCTGGGATTTTTGGCCACTGTGTGACACAGTGTTGGACTGGATGGGCCATTGGCCTGATCCAACCTGGCTTCTCTTATGTTCTTATGTGACACAGAGTGTTGGACTGGATGGGCCATTGGCCTGATCCAACATGGCTTCTCTTATGTTCTTATGTGACACAGAGTGTTGGACTGGATGGGCCATTGGCCTGATCCAACCTGGCTTCTCTTATGTTCTTATGTGACACAGAGTGTTGGAGTGGATGGGCCATTGGCCTGATCCAACATGGCTTCTCTTATGTTCTTATGTGACACAGAGTGTTGGACTGGATGGGCCATTGGCCTGATCCAACATAGCTTCTCTTATGTTCTTATATCTGGGGCAGTGATGCTCTGTATTCTTAGTGCTTGGGGGGGGGGCACAGTGGGAGGGCTTCTGGTGTCCTAGCCCCACTGATGGACCTCCTGATGGCACCTTGGTTTTTTGGCCACTGTGTGACACAGAGTATTGGACTGGTTGGGCCATTGGCCTGATCCAACAGGGCTTCTCTTATGTTCTTATGTCTGGGGCAGTGGTGCTCTGTATTCTTAGTGCTTGTTGTCCCTCCCAAGCACCAAGAATACAGAGCATCACTGCCCCAGACAGAGAGTTCCAACAATATACTGTGGCTAACAGCCACCGATGGACCTCTGCTCCATATGTTGATCCAATCCCCTCTTGAAACTGTCTATGCTTGTAGCTGCCATCACCACCTCCTGTGGCAGTGAATTCTATGTGTTAGGTGATTAACACATGGAATTCACTGCCACAGGAGGTGGTGGTGGCGGCTACAAGCATAGACAGTTTCAAGAGGGGATTGGATCAACATATGGAGCAGAGGTCATCGGTGGCTGTTAATCACCCCTTGGGTGATTAACGCAGTACATTGGACTAGATAGACCACCGGTCTGATCCAGCAGGACTCTGGTCAATGTAGCTCAGATGAATCATGAGCGCCATAGTTACCACGTTGATATGCACTGTGTTTCACTCTTCTCTTTAACTGTAGCGTGTAACCGAAGAGACAGCAGTGTAAAGGCCCATGAAAAATTAATCAGGCTTCTGCCGAGGCAGCGGGAAAGAAAAGGAATCCAGTATAATCATAAATCCAATATAACGAATCCCGGTCTTGGCTAATGATCTTATCAGCATGCGTGGCGCATGGCTGGCCACAGAAGGCGGATAACCCCATCTGCAAAGACAGCTTGGGCTCGCCAGACGGTGTTAGCAACACAAACATGCGCGCAGAGTCTGCTCCTACATGGGCAGTTTCCTCCCCTTTGGCTTCCACACTGGAGCACTTTTTTTTAAGGGGGCACCCCCCGTGCCACAGTTGAAGTCTCCCCTCCCGGTCCTCACGACCGCTCTTCCAGGAGCGTGGTCCAAAATGGCGCCATCTGTGAGCCAATTTGGTGTAGTGGTGAAGTGTGCAAACTCTTATCTGGGAGAATTGGGTTTGATTCGCCGCTCCTCCACTTGCAGCTGCTGGAATGGCCTTGGGTCAGCCATAGCTCTCGCAGAGCTGTCCTTGAAAAGGCAGCTTCTGTCAGAGCTCTCTCAGCTCCACCTACTTCACAGAGTGTTTTCTAGGGAAGGAAGAAGAAGGAGATTGTAAGCCTGATTCAGGGAGAAGGGCGGGGTTTAAATCTGCGGTCTTCCTCTGCTGTGAGCCACCAGGACGTAAGAGAGGCAGACTCTAATCTGGAGAACCGGGTTTGATTCCCCCACCTCCCACTCCGCATGAAGTCTGCTGGGCAAGGGTCATTTTGCAGAAGAAGAGGCGCTGGAGCTCATCAGCACAACTCATTTTGCACAGGCCACACACCCCTGACATCACTGAAAGGTGTACTAAATGATATCAGCTCAGCATCTACCTTAAAATGCTTCTTGAATTATAATTGTCAGGGCTTCTTTTCGAGCAGGGACGCCCAGGAATGCAGTTCCGCTGGCTTGTCGCCAGGGGTGTGTGTGGCTTAATATGCAAGTGAGTTCCCACGGGGCTTTTCTTACAAAAATCCCTGTGGGAAACAATGGTGATGTCAGGCTGTGAGGCCTGACATGCAAATGAGTTTTTGCTGATCTTTTTCTACAAAAAAAGCCCTGATTATTGTCATATAGGGTTGCCAAGTCCAATTCAAGAAATATCTGGGGACTTTGGGGGTGGAGCCAGGAGACTTTGGGGGTGGAGCCAGGAGACATCAGGGGTGGGGCCAAAATCAAGGCTGTGACAAGCATAATTGAAGTCCAAAGGGAGTTCTGGCCATCACATTTAAAGGGACGGCACACCTTTTCAATTCCTTCCTTCCATAGGAAATCATGAAGGATAGGGGCACCTTCGTTTGGAGCTCATAGAATTGGACCCTCTGGTCCAATATTTTTGAAACTTGGGGAGTATTTTGAGGAGAGGCACTAGATGCTATAACGAAAATTTGGTGTCTCTATAAAAAAAAACAGCCCCCCCCCAGAGCCCCAGATCCCATGGATCAATTCTCCATGATGTTCTATGGGAATAAATCTCCATAGGGGATAACAGAGTTCCCAGCAGACATTTCCCTCCCCTCCCCCCACTTTCTGACGACCCTGAAGCGGGGAGATCGCCTTCAAACCGGGGGATCCCCTGCCCCCACCTGGGGATTGGCAGCCCTATTGTCATAATAAAATCTTCCTCCCACCATACTTTCTAAATTACTTTCTCCTATGTGGCTGCCAATGTTCCCTTTAAGCTGCAGTCTTCTGAGCAAAAATTCGACTTTGTGAGCTACTGGCATTAAAATTGTGAGCTGCTGCATAAATTATTGTGCTCTGGGGTCAATCCAAAGACAGCTTCGTGTGTCTATGTGCATGTGTTCACACCCCTCAGGGACTCCTGATGTATTTGGGGAGGGACGGTGGCTCAGTGGCAGAGCATCTGCTTGGGAAGCAGAAGGTCCCAGGTTCAATCCCTGGCATCTCCCCCCCAAAAAAGGGTCCAGGCAAATAGATGTGAAAAACCTCAGCTTGAGACCCTGGAGTCTGAGACCCTGCCAGTCTGAGAAGACAATACTGACTTTGATGGACCAAGGGTCTGATTCAGTAGAAGGCAGCTTCATATGTTCATGTTTATTCGTACACCCAGGGCTTTTTTTTGTAGGAAAAAACAAGCAGAAACTCATTTGCATATTAGGCCACACCCCCTGGAATCTTCGTTGTTTCACACACAGTTTCTTTGCAGAAAAAGTGTAGCAAGAACTCATTAGGCCACACGCCGTGACATCACCGTTGTTTCACACGGCTTTTTTGCAGTAAAAATGTAGCATAAACTCAATTGCATATTAGGCCACACCCCCTGACATCACTGTGGTTTCGCACAGGACTTTAGAAAAAGCCCACACAAACTTATTTGCATATTAGGCCACACCCCCTGACATCACCGTTGTTTCACATAGGGCTTTTATGTAGTAAAAGCCCAGTGGGGACTCATTTGCATATTAGGCCACACCCCCTGGTGCCAAGCCCACCGGAACTGTGTTCCTGCTACATATAAATTCTGTTTATGCCTTCCCTCTGGACAGGGCTTTTTTGATAGAAAAAGCCCAGCAGAAGCTCATTTGCATATTAAGCCACACCCTCTGATGGTGGGCCAGCCGGAACTGTGTTCCTGCTCAAAAAAAGCCCCGCCTCTGGGTGATATCTTTGCCCTTTTATTGGCATCAATAAAAGGGACAGCCAGTTTGGTGTAGTAGTGAAGTGTGCGGACTCTTAACTTGGAGAACCGGGTTTGATTCCCCACTCCTCCACTTACACCTGCTGGAATGGCCTTGGGTCAGCCAGAGCTCTGGCAGAGGTTGTCCTTGAAAGGGCAGCTGCTGTGAGAGCCCTCTCCAGCCCCACCCACCTCACAGGGTGTCTGTTGTGGGGGAGGAAGGGAAAGGAGATTGTAGGCCGCTCTCTGTCCTTGAAAGGGCAGCTGCTGGGAGAGCCCTCTCCAGCCCCACCCACCTCACAAGGTGTCTGTTGTGGGGGAGGAAGGGAAAGGAGATTGTAGGCCGCTCTCTGTCCTTGAAAAGGCAGCTGCTGGGAGAGCCCTCTCCAGCCCCACCCACCTCACAGGGTGTCTGTTGTGGGGGAGGAAGGGAAAGGAGATTGTAGGCCGCTCTCTGTCCTTAAAAGGGCAGCTGCTGGGAGAGCCCTCTCCAGCCCCACCCACCTCACAGGGTGTCTGTTGTGGGGGAGAAAGGGAAAGGAGATTGTAGGCCGCTCTCTGTCCTTGAAAAGGCAGCTGCTGGGAGAGCCCTCTCCAGCCCCACCCACCTCACAGGGTGTCTGTTGTGGGGGAGGAAGGGAAAGGAGATTGTAGGCCGCTCTCTGTCCTTAAAAGGGCAGCTGCTGGGAGAGCCCTCTCCAGCCCCACCCACCTCACAGGGTGTCTGTTGTGGGGGAGGAAGGGAAAGGAGATTGTAGGCCGCTCTCTGTCCTTGAAAAGGCAGCTGCTGGGAGAGCCCTCTCCAGCCCCACCCACCTCACAGCGTGTCTGTTGTGGGGGAGGAAGCAAAAGGAGATTATAAATTGCTCTCTGTCCTTGAAAGGGCAGCTGCTGGGAGAGCCCTCTCCAGCCCCACCCACCTCATAGGGTGTCTGTTGTGGGGGAGGAAGCAAAAGGAGATTATAAGTTGCTCTCTGTGCTTGAAAGGACAGCTGCTGGGAGAGCCCTCTTCAGCCCCACCTACCTCATAGGGTGTCTGTTGTGGGGGATGAAGGGAAAGGATATTGTAGGCCGCTCTCTGTCCTTGAAAAGGCAGCTGCTGGGAGAGCCCTCTTCAGCCCCACCCACCTCATAGGGTGTCTGTTGTGGGGGATGAAGGGAAAGGAGATTGTAGGCCGCTATCTGTCCTTGAAAGGGCAGCTGCTGGGAGAGCCCTGTTCAGCTCCACCCACCTCATAGGGTGTCTGTTGTGGGGGAGGAAGGGAAAGGAGATTGTGAGCCGCTCTGAGACTTTTCGGAGTGGAGGGCGGGATATAAATCCAATATTTTCATCTACCTCACAGGGTGTCTGTTGTGGGGGAGGAAGGGAAAGGAGATTGTGAGCCGCTCTGAGACTCTTCCGAGTGGAGGACGGGATATAAATCCAATATCTTTATCTACCTCGCAGGGTGTCTGTTGTAGGGGAGGAAGGGAAAGGAGATTGTGAGCCGCTGAGACTCTTCGGATTGGAGGGCAGGTTATAAATCCAATATCTTCACCTACCTCACAGGGTGCCTGTTGTGGGGGAGGAAGGTAAAGGAGATTGTGAGCCGCTCTGAGACTCTTCAGAGTGGAGTGCGGGATATAAATCCAATATCTTCCTCAAACGAAAGGGGAATCAGCGCTATGCCAAATCCCCCTCTGCTGCTCCTTTGGTCATAAAGCACTGATGCATCCAACATGTTTGTTTAATTTTTCATGGTCCCCCCGGCGGCTCTCGTGGCTCACAAATACGTATCCCGACGCATAATTTGGGAATAAAGGCATTTAGGCCATTAAAATAAATATTACAATATCTCCGCAGAGGTGATCGTTGCATTATGTATAATGAAAACAAGCCGCTCTCGGAAGGAGGCGGAAATCTGCTGCCGTTTGCGGTTTCGGAAAGGCATTCCACGCACTCCGCCTGACTCGCGAGTTGTAAGCGGAGATTGCTGCTCAGCAATACCCAAAAGAAACAAGCTCCTTATTATGTAGCTTTAATCTACAGGACTTGTATCCTATCTGGAGAAGGAGAGGGCGGCAGAGTTGCCAAGTCCAGTTCAAGAAATATCGGGGGACTTTGGAGGTGGAGCCAGGAGACATTAGGGGTGGAGCCAAGATCAAGGCTGTGACAAGCACAACTGAACTCCAAAGGGAGTCCTGGCCATCCTCATGAAAGGGACCACACACCTTTTAAATGCCTTCCCTCCATTGGATATAATGAAGGGTAGGGGTAGAAGAAGAAGACTGAAGAAGGCTGCAGATTTATACCCCGCCCTTCTCTCTGAATCAGAGTCTCAGAGCAGCTCACAATCTCCTTTACCTTCCTCCCCCAAAACAGACACCCTGTGAGGTGGGTGGAGCTGAGAGGGCTCTCACAGCAGCTGCCCTTTCAAGGACAGAGAGCGGCCTACAATCTCCTTTCCCTTCCTCCCCCACAACAGACACCCTGTGAGGTGGGTGGGGCTGGAGAGGGCTCTCCCAGCAGCTGCCCTTTCAAGGACAGAGAGCGGCCTACAATCTCCTTTCCCTTCCTCCCCCACAACAGACTCCCTGTGAGGTGGGTGGGGCTGAGAGGGATCTCACAGCAGCTGCCCTTTCAAGGACAGAGAGCGGCCTACAATCTCCTTTCCCTTCTTTTCCCACAACAGACACCCTGTGAGGTGGGTGGGGCTGAGAGGGCTCCCACAGCAGCTGCCCTTTCAAGGACAACTCCTGCAATAGCTATGGCTGACCCAAGGCCATGCCAGCAGTTGCAAGTGGAGGAGTGGGGAATCAAACCTGGTTCCCCCAGAAAAGTCTGCACGCTTAACCACTACAGCAAACTGGCTCTTAACTGGATACCTTTTGGGGGCTTCATAGAACTGGACTCCCTGGCCCAATCCTTTTGAAACTTGGAGAGTGTTTTGAGGAGAGGCATGAGATGCTATCCTGCAAATTTGGTGCCTCTACCTCAAAGAACAGCCCCGCCCCGAGTCCCAGATACCCACAAATCAATTCTTCATTATACCCTATGGGAATTGGTCTCCATAGGGCATAATAGAGTGCCCAGCAGACATTCCCCCCCCCCTGCTTTCTGATGACCCTAAAGCTGGGGGAGGCCTCCAAATTGGCAGATCCGCTGCCCCCACCTGGGGATTTGCACCCCTGTGTAAGCTCCAGGAGGATTGACTACACCAGGGGGTGTGGCCTAATATGCAAAGGAGTTCCTGCCGCAAAAAAACCCCCAAAAGCCCTGCACATGGGGAAGGATCCATGCCACTTGTCGGTTTCTATTTCCACACTCTCCCCCGTGACCGCAGGATCTCAGAGACCTTTTCGACCCCGCAGAATCCCGAATTCCCATGAAACGGGGCAGATATCCAAGGACGGACGTTAAGAAAAACGTCCCGGATTCCATAACTTGACCAAGCAGCGATCGTTGGCAAGGCGGTTATTCTTAGAACGCAGCTGGCAGGAAATGGCTGCCCTCTTTGCTTCCTTCGAGCCGTCCCACAAACTGTGATTATCCAAGGAAACGATTAGCTGACGTGAGCACATTTCCGTGGTTCCTTAGGGGAGAAAACTGAATGGAAACTTTAAAAATAGGCTCTGGGAATGATGTCTTTTAGCATCGTCAGGGCTCGGTTGTTGGAAAGAGGCGGTGTGCCTTCTACACAGAGGTCAGGCTATAAGGAGAAGACAGAAGATATTGGATTTATATCCCACCCTTCGCTGTGAATCTCAAGAGTCTCACAGCCACTCACAATCTCCTCGACCTTCCTGCTCCACAACAGACACCCTGTGAGGTGGGTGGGGCTGAGAGAGCTCTCTCAGAAGCTGCCCTTTCAAGGACAACTCCTATGATAGCTATGGCTGACCCAAGGCCACTCCAGCAGCTGCAAGTAGAGGAGTGGGGAATGAAACCTGGCAACCCTACTCACAATTGAGCCTCCATATGCAGAGACAGCCTATCTGAATACCAGTCCCTAGAAGGCAAAAGCAGCAGGAGAGACTGGAATTCTCAGAGGCATCTGCTTGGCCACTGTAAAAGGCCTGAAGCTGGGCTAGATGGCCCACAATTGGATCTTGTGTTCTACATAGGCTTCCCAATCCCCAGGTCCCAGTGGGGGATCCCCCGGTTTTGCAGGCTTCCCCCCGCCCCCAGCCAGGTGGCCGGTGGGGGGAAACCCCGCCCCCACAATCACCATGTACCTCTAGAGCTCCAGCAGGTTTAGAAACCTGCAAACAAGTGCGTTTTTAAAATGTGTGCCTTTAAAGTTGAGCAGGAAGCAGGAAACAGGAAGCGCTTCATGGGGAAGGGTCAGCAGCACTTTCCTCAGAACACAGACCCTCCGTTTGTTTTGCTTTCGTTTTCAGAGCAAGTAAAGTTGTGGAGGAACCAGACCCAGTAAGTGTGTGTGTGAGAGAGAGGGGGGGGGAGAGGGTAGAGGATTCCCCAATTTGGAGGCCCTCCCCCTGCTTTAGAAAGCTTTAGAAAGTGGAGGGGGGGAGGGAAATGTCTACTGGGCACTCTATTATTCCCTATGGAGAACGATTCTGATAGGGACTAATGGGGAATTGATCTGCGGGTATCTGGTGCTCTGGGGGGGGGGGTATTCTTTGAGGTAGAGGCACGAAATGGATTGGACCAGGGAGCCCCCAATTCTAATGGAGGGAAGGCATTGAAAAGGTGTGCGGTCCCTTTCAATGTGACGGACAGAATTCCCTTTGGTGTTCAGTTGTACTTGTTCCAACCTCGCTCATGACCCCACCCCCAATGTCTCCTGGCCCCACCCCCAAAGTCTCCTGGCCCCGCCCCCAATGTCTCCTGGCTCCACTCCCCAAAGTCTCCTGGCTCCATCCCCAAAGTCCCCAGAAATCTCTTGAACTGGACTTGGCAACCCTAGTTCTACAGTTGTGCAGCTCTAACCACTTGCCTCCCATCTGGAGGGGGGCCGTGGCTCAGTGGCAGAGCATCTGCTTGGCACGCGGAGGGTCCCAGGTTCCATTCCTGGTATCTCCAGTTAAATCAGGGGTGTCAAACTCATTTGTTATGAGGACCGGATCTGACATAAATGAGACCTTGTTGGGCCGGGCCATGTTGGGTTGTGCCGAGCCATGTCAGACCGGGCCACGTGTGTACCTGTTTAAGATTAGGTAGCAGAGATATGAACTTTAAAAAGGACGCAGACAAACACAATTGCTTTTTTTAAAATAAAAAAACTTAAAACATGCTTAAAATGTTAGCACTCATTGGTCCCTTGGGGAGGAGCCTCAGCCAATGGAGAAAACAGAGGTTTCGCTTTGTAGCTCCTGTGCGACTGAGCAAGCCTTGCCAAGCAAACTCTTATGCAGAAGGAAGCAAGAGAGAGGGAGAAGGAAACAGATGACAACCTGTTGCTCAGGGGCCTGATAGGAGCCCTCCGGGGGCCTGATTCAGCTCCCAGAGTGCATGTTCGACACCCCTGAGTTAAAGGATTTGGCAGTAGGTAATGTGAAAGACTCAGGGCTTTTTTTTTTGTAGCAGGAGCTCCTTTGCATATTAGGCCACACCCCCTGATGTTGCCAATCCTCCTGGAGCTTACAGCAGGCCCTGTACTAAGAGCCATGTGAGCTCTTGGCGGATTGGCTAGATCAGGGGTGTGTGGCCCAATATGCAAAGGAGCTCCTTCTAAAAACAAGCCCTAGAAATACTTCCTCTTAAGGCACTGGATAGTCACTGAGCAGGCAATACCGAAGGTCTGATCCAGCAGAAGACAGCTTTGTGTGTTCATGGCAGGCAGGGTTGGAATTCTAGCAGGAGCTCCTTTGCATATTAGGCCACACCCCCGGATGCAGCCAATCCTCCAAGAGCTTACCAAAAAAAGAACCTTGTAAGCCCATGGAAGATTGGCTACATTAGGGGGAGTGGCCTAAAATGCAAAGGAGCTCCTGCTAGAATTCCACCCCGGATGGCAGGTAACCACATGTTAGGGTTGCCAGCCTCCAGGTGGGGCCTGGAGAGCTCTTGCTTTTGCAAGGGTTCTCCAGCTGCAAGAGATCAGCTCCCCCGGAGAGAATGGCTCCTTTGAAGGGTGGATTCTACCCTGAACCCTGCCCTTTTCTGGCTCCGCCCCCAAAGTCTTCCAGGTGTTTTCCAACACAGACCTGACAACGTTACCAAATGCTGGGCCTTGTATCTTGAGGCTCTCCCCTTGCCGGTGCTTCGTGGGATCAGTTAATATTTCCCAGAAGTGAATTTGCCTGACGAGCAAGTTGATTTAGCTAAGTGGGATAACCCTTTCTTGGGAGAATTCTTGCTGCCCCGGTGCATCAATCGCGGAAGAATTCTTGCCGCAACTGTTCGTTCAGGAACTGTTCAGACAAGTCTCCAATTTAAATAATAATATATTTAAAAAAGAGAAGAAGACAAGCCTTTGAACGCTTCTCCAACGCTGTAGCGTCTACCCCGGCTAGCAGCTGCTTTTAATCGGCAGGTGCAAACCTGCGCTCCCGATAGCATCAAATAAAACCCAGTCGACAAACCTCTTTGCGGGAGAACTGCTTTTCCTTTCCCATTTGCATGCCTCCCCAGTGTGCTTCTGCTTCGGCAATTATGCTTCACACACCGCGCGCGGCACTGTGTCGAGGCGCTGGAAACGCTCTCTGCAATGTGGCGCGTGAGTCAGCGCGAGGAGGAGATGTGCGAGAGAACGGCGGCAGGCGAAGGTGAGTGGGCGCAAATTGCCCGACACGGAAGCCTGTGTCTCATTAACGTGCGCGCAGCCCAAACAAACTGGTGACTGAATCCCATCTGCTCTCTGGCTCTGTCTAGATCGCACACGTGCTTTTTATTCCTCTCCTCTTCTGAAAAGCTCAGGGAACTATACATGCAAGGCCTTTTTTTTTTTTGGTAGCAGGAACTCCTTTGCATATTAGGCCACACACCCCAATGTAGCCAATCTACCTGGAGCTTATTTTAGGCCCTGTACTGAGAGCCCTGTAAGCTCTTGGAGGATTGGCTACATCAGGGGTGTGTGGCCTAATATGCAAAGGAGTTCCTGCTACAAAATGTAGTCTCCTGGAGCTTATATTAGGCCCTGTACTGAGAGCCCTGTAAGCTCTTGGAAAATTGGCTGCATCAAGGGTGTGTGGCCTATAAGGCAAAGGAGTTCCTGCTACAAAATGTAGTCTCCTGGAGCTTATATTAGGCCCTGTAGTGAGAGCCCTGTAAGCTCTTGGAGGATTGGCTATGTAATGTACTGAGTGACGAGACGGGTAGAAGGCAACATGCTTTATTCAGTGGTACATTACAAGAGAGAGAACACGCGGGCCGAGTCCCGCTTATATACATTCCTCGGAACTGCCCCCCCGGTCTGACCAGTCCAATCCCGACCAGTCAAACTTCCCGCTACAGATCTTGATGGGCGGGGCGTCTAGCGAGCTACATCCGGGGACCCGCAGGGTCGCCTCTGTAGCGATCGCCATGCGGTACATCATCTTATGTTTCAAGACATAACACTCCTCCCCCCCCTAGTTCAGGACACATAGTCTTGCAAGTAGGCGGGGGCCTTGCGTTCCCTGGTCGACCTCCTTGGAGTTACTTGTGGAGTAGGAGCGGTCACCGGGGCTGCCGGGGCCGCGGCTGCTGCGGCGGACGGGACTGCGGCCTCCCCGCGTTAATGAAAGTCATAAAAATGGTCCAGCAGTGACCCAGGTCAGGCTGGGTCAAAGACGTTTTCCCTGAAACCTCCAGGAGTTTCTTCCTGAAGTCCTTCTGGTACTTAATACCTCCCAATCTCTGTTCCCTGTTTGGAGCGAGGGGAACTGGCCCGTCCCGCTGTCTCTAGCTAATTCTTAAAAGGTGGTTGACGTGAGGCTGGAAAGCAATGGAACTGACTTCTCTTCCCCTGCCTTTTCTCTGCCCAGTGGTGGTGGGGAAATCTTTTAAAAAACAGCGTGAAAGTTTTGTTCAGTTTAGGCCTCCCCTCCAAAATTGCATTTCTTCACAATACCTTTTCGCCCAGGCTTTACAGTTGGGTTTTATCTCATCAGCTTTTTTTTAATAGCCTGCTTCTGTTTTATGGATCATACTGTTTATGCCCCAGGGCTTTTATTTTAATGGCTTGTATTTTAATATTGTGTGTTTTAATCATAAGTTGCCTTGAGCGGGACTCGGAAGAGCCGGTACAGAGATATTCTAAACAAATAGAATAAAACGAAATGAAACAAAAGTGTTCGGCAAAGAGACGGGTATGGCAATGTTGCGGGGTAGGTCCTTGTTCCAGCTTTCTATATCTTAGCTGCAACCCCAAGGGCTCCTTTTAATTAGCCAGGAGAGAATGTGAATTTACATAAGTGTTGTGTCCTAGGTTCAAATGGAGAACTGTTACTTTGGAGGGAACTGTTACTTTTGGAGGGAAGCTGAGCAAGCCAAGCTTGTACTCCACACCAGGGTTCCAGAGAAGGCCTAAGCGTGCCCAATCAGGGGAAGGATTGAAACATAAGTAGCCAATCAACATCTAGGCTCATACTGTACCCTGATAGGCCCTTAGGCCTCTGTAAATAGCCAATCCATGTACATAGTTAAGGTCCAATCAGAAGGGGGCAAGAATTGTATAAAGGAGCGGGAGGTTTGACTAGAGCTCAGTCTGTGTTTGTGTTCCTGAAGTAAAGCTTGCTGAAATCACTCTCCGACTCTGGTCTCTTACTGCACCAACCCCAGTACTTTACAATAAGTGTCTTGATTCAATCTAGCAAGTTCAGCTCTCGAACACAGGAAACCCCCTTGCACTGAATCGGACCGGATCGTAACGATCTGAAGTTATGTATGTGTGTCACGACTCAAGGGGGGGGGGGGTGTTACCAATTGCTGCCACCACTCTGGGTTAAGGGTCTCCCTTGAGAAGGCCCAGAGTACCCTCCCAAGCCTCCTGTAGCTTAGGCCAAATAATGGGCATGAGGACCCGGCAGCGTTAACAACAGGAAAAAAAAAGGTTTATTAAAAGGTCAGTGCAATATAACAAGCAGGGTGCATAAAACAGGAAAAGGGTGGAGGGAAAATAAATGCCCTAACGTAGCTGCCTTACAGTCCCTACTCTAATACTACTAGAGTTGCCAAGTCCAATTCAAGAAATATCTGGGGACTTTGGGGGTGGAGCCAGAAGACATTAGGGGTGGAGCCAAGATCAAGGCTGTGACAAGCATAATTGAACTCCAAAGGGAGTTCTAGCCATCACATTTAAAGGGACGGCACACCTTTTCAATTCCTTCCTTCCATAGGAAATAATGAAGGATAGGGACACCTTCTTTTGGGGCTCATAGAATTGGACCCCCTGGTCCAAACTTTTTGAAACTTGGGGGGTATTTTGGGGAGAGGCACTAGATGCTATACTGAAAATTTGGTACCTCTACACCCAAAAACAACCCCCTCAGAGCCCCAGATACCCGTGGATCAATTCTCCATGATTTTCTATGGGAATAAATCTCCATAGGGAATAATAGAGTTCCCGGCAGACATTTCCCTCCCCTCCCCCCGCTTTCTGGTGATCCTGAAGCGGGGGGGGGAGGGCCTCCAAAGCGGGGGATCCCCTGCCCCCACCTGGGGATTGGCAACCCTAGCTCCACCCCCCTCTGGGCCTGTTTCCCTCCAAACCCCTTGCTACCCAATCAGAGGGACAGAGGGGATCCTGGGAGATGTAGTCTTTTCCCTGTAACGTCTAAGAAGGCTTCTCTGGGACCTGCAGGCCTCACTCGGCCCAGGATCATGACACTGTGTGTTCCTTGAATTGTTGGTAAGTGGCAGCAGAGAAAAGGGGGTGAAAGAGGAGGAATGAGTGAGTGAGGTGAGTGGTTGGTGACTGAGAGAGTGTGGGTGGAGCTAAGAAGTGTGTGTGTGTGTGTGTGTGTGGAGTGAGAGTGAGAGGCTGCGATCATATACACCAGGGGTCGTTTTGTGGAAAAATAGGTGGTGGAGCTCATCCAGGGATTGTTATGCAGCTGCACCTACTATTCAATGGGCAAGGTGGGGAGGAGGAGAGGGAACCGTCAGAAAGGTTCAGGAGCTGTGCTCCTGTGAGCTCCTGCAGGATTCAAGGCCTGATATACACTAAAGTAATGCACTTTCAATCCACTTTCAGTGCACCTCAAAAAAAGATATTATAGCATTGGGGAAAGTACAGAAAAGGGCAACTGGAATGATTAAAGGGTTGGAACGTTTTCCCTATGGAGAAAGGTTAAACTGCTTGGGGCTCTTTAGCTTGGAGAAACGTCGACGGCGGGGTGACATGATAGAGGTCTACAAGGTTATGCATGGGATAGAGAAGGTAGAGAAAGAAGTACTTTTCTCCCTTTCCCATAATACAGGAACTCGTGGGCATTCAATGAAATTGCTGAGCAGTCGGGTTAGAAGGGATAAAAGGAAATCCTTCTTCACCCAACGGGTGATTAACATGTGGAATTCACTGCCACAGGAGGTGGTGGAGGCTACAAGCATAGACAGCTTTAAGAGAGGACTGGATAAACATATGGAGCAGAGGTCCATCAGTGGCTATTAGCCACAGCGTATTGTTGGAACTCTCTGTCTGGGGCTGTGATGCTCTGTATTCTTGGTGCTTGGGGAGGGGCACAGTGGAAGGACTACTAGCCCCACTTGTGGACCTCCTGATGGCATTTGGTTTGTTTGTTTTTTGTGGCCACTGTGTGACACAGAGTGTTGGTGTGGATGGGCCATTGGCCCGATCCAACATGGCTTCTCTTATGTTCTTATGTGACACAGAGTGTTGGACTGGATGGGCCACTGGCCTGATCCAACATGGCTTCTCTTATGTTCTTATGTGACACAGAGTATTGGACTGGAGGGGCCACTGGCCTGATCCAACAGGGCTTCTCTTATGTTCTTATGTGACACAGAGTGTTGGACTGGATGGGCCATTGGCCTGATCCAACAGGGCTTCTCTTATGTTCTTATGTGACTCAGAGTGTTGGACTGGATGGGCCACTGGCCTGATCCAACAGGGCTTCTCTTATGTTCTTATGTGACTCAGAGTGTTGGACTGGATGGGCCACTGGCCTGATCCAACAGGGCTTCTCTTATGTTCTTATGTGACACAGAGTGTTGGACTGGAGGGGCCATTGGCCTGATCCAACAGGGCTTCTCTTATGTTCTTATGTGACTCAGAGTGTTGGACTGGATGGGCCACTGGCCTGATCCAACAGGGCTTCTCTTATGTTCTTATGTGACACAGAGTGTTGGACTGGAGGGGCCATTGGCCTGATCCAACAGGGCTTCTCTTATGTTCTTATGTGACACAGAGTGTTGGACTGGAGGG
This sequence comes from Heteronotia binoei, assembly GCF_032191835.1. NCBI lineage: Eukaryota > Metazoa > Chordata > Lepidosauria > Squamata > Gekkonidae > Heteronotia > Heteronotia binoei. Next base: position 14,429,879 of record NC_083224.1, read on the forward strand.
GCCATTGGCCTCATCCAACAGAGCTTCTCTTGTGTTCTTATGTGACACAGAGTGTTGGACTGGATGGGCCACTGGCCTGATCCAACATGGCTTCTCTTATGTTCTTTTGTGACACAAAGTGTTGGACTGGATGGGCCACTGGCCTGATCCAACATGGCTTCTCTTATGTTCTTATGTGACACAGAGTGTTGGACTGGAGGGGCCATTGGCCTGATCCAACAGGGCTTCTCTTATGTTCTTATGTGACACAGAGTGTTGGACTGGAGGGGCCATTGGCCTCATCCAACAGAGCTTCTCTTGTGTTCTTATGTGACACAGAGTGTTGGACTGGATGGGCCACTGGCCTGATCCAACATGGCTTCTCTTATGTTCTTTTGTGACACAAAGTGTTGGACTGGATGGGCCACTGGCCTGATCCAACATGGCTTCTCTTATGTTCTTTTGTGACACAAAGTGTTGGACTGGAGGGGCCACTGGCCTGATCCAACATGGCTTCTCTTATGTTCTTATGTGACACAGAGTGTTGGACTGGATGGGCCACTGGCCTGATTCAACATGGCTTCTCTTATGTTCTTATGTAACACAGAGTGTTGGACTGGATGGGCCACTGGCCTGATCCAACAGGGCTTCTCTTATGTTCTTATGTGACACAGAGTGTTGGACTGGATGGGCCATTGGCCTGATCCAACAGGGATTCTCTTCTGTTCTTATGTGACACAGAGTGTTGGACTGGATGGGCCACTGGCCTGATCCAACTTGGCTTCTCTTATGCTCTTATGTGACACAGAGTGTTGGACTGGATGGGCCACTGGCCTGATCCAACATGGCTTCTCTTATGTTCTTATGTTCACTTTCCAACTGGATTTTGCCTGTGTGATCGCAGCCTCTCTCTCTCCCGCCAAACACACCCACACACACCCACACACACTTCTTAGTTCCACTCACACTCAGTCACCAGCCACTCACCTCACTCAGTTGTAATAACAGGAGATACCCAGCTACTGCCTGGAGGTTAGTATAAAACTGGAGCGAGGTCACCTAAGGATAGAAGAAAAACACAAGCAAAAGTGGCCGATTAGCTATGTAATAATACCATTAACAATGAGAAAAACATAAACCGCGATTATCCAAATTCTTGAAAGAAGGCCTTGAGCCATTTTTTGAGTGTAGTGCCGGATTAGAATCAAGTTGGAGACTTATCGGTCCAGTAGTGGTGTAGTGGTTAAGTGTGCGGACTCTTATCTGGGAGAACCGGGTTTGATTCCCCCCTCCTCCACTGTTGGAATGGCCTTGGGTCAGCCATAGCTCTTGTAGGAGTTGTCCTTGAAAGCTGCTGTGAGAGTCTTATCAGCCCCACCCACCTCACAGGGTGTCTGTTGTGGGGGTAGAAGATAAAGGAGATTGTAAGCTGCTCTGAGTCTCTGATTCAGAGAGAAGGGCGGGGTATAAAACTTTAATTCTTCTTCTTCCTGCGGTTTTCGGGAACGCGAGTTCAGGAACGCAAGTAATTGACACTGAACTATCAGGTCTTCATCAACAGTATATTATGGAGCACCCTATGACAGAAGAATAATGGCAGCAGGTCTGGTCAAGTCGACTTCCTGTACGTCGGGACTCCTTCTTTCAAGAATTTGGATAATCGCTGTTTTATGTTTTTTTCATTGTTAATTATATTATTACATAGTTAATTGGCCACTGTGACCTTTTGGTTGTGTTTTACTACCGCCTGGAGGTTGGCAGCCCTAGGGAGACCGACTTTCCGAAAGGTTGTTTGGTCAAAGTGGGAGAGTTGACAGGTGTCTGGCGTGGCTGTTAGCGTTGGCCTCGCTCTGTAACGCTGAGGGTGAAGAAAAAGGCTTGTTACCTTGTAGCCCTTCGGCAAAATTTCATCGATATTCTTCATCAAATTTCCCTCCGGACGCATAAGAATTTGCCTGGAACAAAATTTCCCTCTAGGCTTATCTTCAAGTTAATGGAGCCGGGTTTTGCATGCTTAAAATCAGAACAGATACCGCGGGAGAAAACGCAGCGAGAAACGTTCGCTCACCTTCCGAGTGGAAATGTCTGTGTCTGAGATAAGCTGTCTGAGATAAGCGGGCAGTTTCTCTGTAGCCACCATGTGGGAGGGAGAGAATTTTTTTTTTTTTTGCCAGATCCAAGAAACTCCTGGGTCGTTTTCGCACTCACCTTAATCAGCAGCGACGACCCTCTTCACCGCGCAGGATCTGCGCGGATTTCGCACTAATTGCCGCGGAGCACCCAGAAGAGCCGGAAGGTCCCGGCGCTTTTGCGGCGCAAACGGAAACCGCCAAAAACCAGTTTCCGTTTGCGCCGCAAAAGCGCCGGGACTTTCCGGCTCTTCTGGGTGCTCCGCGGCAATTAGTGCGAAATCCGTGCAGATCCTGCGCGGTGAAGAGGGTCGTCGCTACTGATTAAGGTGAGTGCGAAAATGACCCTGGAGATTTGGGGTTGGAACCTGGGGACAGTGGCGGACTGGGTCTGAAAATATTGGTTGCCAGGAGACAAAGTGCGGCCACCTACAACTATAAGGCTATCGTTTAATTTTTATAAGAAATCAAATTTTCAAAAAATACGTAAGTGGGGAAAAGGGACAATTAAAACTTTTGTGAAATAGATGTGTGTGTGTGTGTATATGTAATTACAGTGTACGTATATTTTACATTTTACTGGCAGTATGCAGTAGATATTAAATGTAAGTACAGATTGCATTTTCTCCAGGGGAAGAAGAAGAAGATACTGGATTTATATCCTGCCCTCCACTCCGAAGAGTCTCAGAGCGGCTCACAATCTCCTTTCCCTTCCTCCCCCACAACAGACACCCTGTGAGGTAGATGAAGATATTGGATTTATTTCCCGCCCTCCACTCTGAAGAGTCTCAGCGGCTCACAATCTCCTTTCCCTTCCTGCCCCACAACAGACGCCTCCCTCCTTCCTTCCCTCCCTCCTTCCTTCCTACCTTCCCTCCCTTCCTTCCCTCCTTCCATCCTTGCTCCCTTCCCTCTTTCCCTCCCTCCCTCCTTCCTACCTGCCTTCCTTTCCTCCCTCGCTCCCTTCCCTCCCCTCCCCTCCTTCCTTCCCTTCCTCCCTCTTTTCTTCCTTCCCTCCCTCCTTTCTTTTCTCCTTCCTTCCTTCCTTCCCTTCCTTCCCTCCCTCCTTCCACCCTCCCTCCGTTCTTCCTTCCCTCCCTCCTTCCACCCTCCCTCCTTCCCTCCCTCCCCTCCTTCCCTTCCTCCCTCTTTTCTTCCTTCCTTCCTTCCTTCTTTCCTTCCTTCCTTCCCTCCTTCCTTCCTCCCTCCTTCCACCCTCCCTCCCTTCTTCCTACCTTCCTTCCTTCCTTCCTTCCCTCCCTCCTTCCACCCTCCCTCACTTCCTTCCCTCCCTCCTTCCTTCCCTTCCTTCCCTTCCTCCCTTCCTTCCCTCCTTCCTACCTTCCCTCCCTCCTTCCACCCTCCTTCCCTCCCTCCCTCCCTCCCCTTAAACATCTGATGTCCAAGTCTTTCAGCTCCCAAACATCTGACAGTTGTTCTATGTGCTTCTGATGTTTGGCCCCCTCTGCTCCAGAGCATCCATTTCCTCCAGGGGAACTGAGCTCTGCAATCCGGAGCCCCGCTGAGGCTTCTTGCGTTGCAGGAATCTCAGCCCCACTCAGGCTTTTTGCATTGTAGAAAGCCTGATCAGGGGCGGGGAGTTCAGTTGTGCGTGTCACAACCTTGCTCCTGGCTCCACCCCCAAAGTCTCCTGGCTCCACCCCCAAAGCCCCCCAGATATTTCTTGAATTGGACCTGGCAACCCTAGTAGAAGCAGTTCACTTGCATAAAGAAAAGCGATTTCCTCTTTCAAATCTGTTCTTTTCCATGGAGCCTGACAGAACATTCTTCAGAGAACAGCAGAGGGAATGGGAAGCGGGATATTTGGTCTGATGCACGGGGTGGGTGGGGAACAAAGGGAGGGTCTTGCCAACACAACCGCGCGGCGTTTGATCCCGAGGCCAAGCCGTTCCCGCCGAGTGCCAGGAATCGCTGCCATCTTCTCACAGAGCCTCTTTCTCGGAGGCCGTGGCCTGCTGTTCTCCAGCCAGCGGCCAACCGAGAAAGGGAAAAGAAGCCTTCGATTTGGTGTCTTGCCATCCCGTTTCGTAAGCTGCACGGAGCCGCTGAGAAGCTGTAGGAAAAAAGAGGCTTCAGATACATAAATCCATGTTGTTCACGAATCTCTAAATAGATGCTCGTTGAAACAGGAGACAGGCAGTGTCAGGGAGCGATTAGAAAGTCTGAGTAAGGTCTGGGGACGGGGAAAGGTAAAGCTAGTCCCCCGTTAAATGTTAAAGCTGTAGTCCTGCAGTCCTAAGCTCTGCTCACGACCTGAGTTCGATCCCTGGTGGAAGCTGGGTTTTCAGGTAGCTGACTCGAGGTTGACTCAGCCTTCCATCCTTCCGAGGTCGGTCAAATGAGTCCCCAGCTTGCTGGGGGGGGGGAGTGTTAAAGACTGAGGAAGGCAATGGCAAACCACCCCGTAAAAAGTCTGCCGGGAAGACGTCATGAAAGCAACGTCACCCCAGAGTCGAAAACGACTGGTGCTTGCACAGAGGGGCCTTTCCTGTGCAAGAACCAAGTTGATTCTGACCCATGGGATGATGCCACATCTTGACGTTTTCTTGGCAGACTTTTTTACAGGAGGGCTTGCCATTGCCTTTCCCAGTCATCTCATGTACGCTTTCCCCCCAGCAAGTTGAGTACTCACTCCTTTGACCGACCTTGGAAGGATGGAAGGCTGAGTCAACCCCGAGCCGGCTACCTGAACCCAGCTTCTGCCAGGATCAGACTCAGGTCATCATGAGCACAGCTTGGACTGCAGTACTGCAGCTGACCATTCTGCACCACGGGGCTCCTACTAAGGTCTGGGAAACCCAGCTTCAAATCTCTACTCCCCCATGGGAGCTCCACGGCTCACCAGAGGCCTGTTTTACAGAGCCATCATTGCAACAGATTTGCGTTTCCTTTGAGTCAACAGAGCTAGTGTGCTGTAGAGTTAAAGTGTCAGATTAGTATCTGTGGAAACCCAAGTTCATATCCTTGCTCTGCCATGGAAACCTTCTGGATGACTTTGGGCCAAGCACACATTCTCTGCCTAACCTACCTCAAAGGGTTGTTGTGAGGAGAAAACGGAGAACGATGTCAGCCTCTTTGGGTTTTAATGTAGGTAGTAAGTAAGGGAGAAGGAGGAGGAGGAGGAGAAGCAGAAGCAGAAGAAATAATTGAACTTATACCCTGCTTTTCACTTGGAGTCTCAGAGTGGCTTACAATCTCCTTCCCTCCCTCTCCCCACAACAGACACCACCCTGCAAGGTAGATGGGGCTGAGAGAGTTCTGAGAGAACTGTGACCGACCCAAGGTCACACAGCAGCTGCAAACCCTGCTCTTGCTTCGGAATTATCAGCAAGCAGGGACAGGGGAGGGAAATGCCTGCTGGGCACTCCATTATTCCCTATGGAGACCGATTCCCATAGGGTATCATGGAGAATCAATCCAAAGATATCTGGGGATCTTAAGGGGGGGGAGCGCTGTTTTCTGAGGTAGACACACTAAATTTGCTGCATAGTATCCGATGCCTCTCCTCAAAACACCTTCCAAGTTTCAAAACGATTGGACCATGGGGTCCAGTTCTATGAACCCCAAAAGAAGCTGCCCCTACCCTTCATTATTTCCAACGGAGAAAAGGCATGTAAAAGGTGTGCGGTCCCTTTCAATGTGATGGCCAGAACTCCCTTTGGTCACAACCTTGCTTGTCGCAACACATGCTTGTCACAACCTTGCTCCTGGCTCCACCCCCAAAGTCTCCTGGCTCCAGCCCCAAAGTCTCCTGGCTCCACCCCCAAAGTCCCTAGATATTCCTTGAATTGTACCTAGCAATGCTACCAGGAAGTGGAAATCCCTCTGCTTTTTGCCCTTCAAGGTCCCAGACTTTCTTCCTCAAGCTTCTTACTGGGCACAGCGCCCAATTCCTGAGCCCGCCTGGATGGGGGATTTGTCAAAGCCAGAGAGAAGAGCTTGTCCCAGACAGGACGGCCATTGTGTCGGCGGGCGGCCGGCCGCATGACTCCTTTCACCCTGCATTCCTTGGATCTTGCCTGCCCTCCGTCCGCCAGCCAAGTTCTCCTCCTCCTCCTCCTCCAGCTTCCTGGTTCTGTCTGTCTGCCGTTCAGGGAGGGCTGGTTTGGGGGGGGGGGGTGGAGACAGAGACCAGAAGGGCTTGTGGGTCTTCCAAAAGCTGAAAATTTGCTGGGCTGGTCTCCAGGTCAAAGAGGAGGGCCCGGCTGACTCCAAGAATCAGACACGTGTGCCCAAAGAGGGGGGCAAGAAAGGCTTGTGTGAGCTGCGGGATCCTGGAAAGGAAGGGCCCGCTTCTTCTGACATCCGACCTGCTGGGCAGCCAAGATGTGACTCATCTACAGACAGGGACAGAAACAGCAAGAGACAGGCAAAGGCACCCTCCCCACTTCTCTTAGTTTCAAGATAGACGGCTGCCAGCCTCCATATGGGGCCTGGAGACCTCCTGGAATCACATAAGAACATAAGCGAAGCCATGTTGGATCAGGCCAGTGGCCCCTCCAGTCCAACACTCTGTGTCACATAAGAACATAAGAAAGCCACGTTGGATCAGGCCAGTGGCACATTCAGTCCAACACTCTGTCACACAGTGGTCCAAACCTAGGTGCCATCAGGAGGTCCACCAGCAGGGCTAGAAATCCACAAGCCCTCCCATTCTTGCCCCACAAGCAACAATACAGAGCATCACTGCCCCAAACATAAGAACATAAGAGAAGCCACGTTGGATCAGGCCAATGGCCCATCCAGTGCAACACTCTCTCATACAGTGGTAAAATCCAGGGGCCATCAGAAGGTCCAGCAGAAGGTCCAGAACTTCAAAAACCCTCCCACTTTTGCCCCCCAAGCACCAGAGCTACAGAGCATCGATGTCTTAGACATAAAAGAATACAAGAGAAGCCATGTTGAATCAGGCCAATGGCCCATTCAGTCCAACACTCTGTGTCACACAGTAGCCAAAAAACCCAGGTGCCATAAGGAGGTCCAGCAGTGGGGTCAGGACACTCTTTCCACCCCCCAGCAGCAACAATACACTCTCCACCCCCACCCAGCAACAGCAATACAGAGCATCACTGCCCCAGAGAAAAGAACATAAGAGAAGCCATGTTGGATCAGGCCAGTGGCACATCCAGTCCAACACTCTGTCACACAGCGGTCCAAACCCAGGTGCCATCAGGAGGTCCACCAGCAGGGCCAGAACTCCAGAAGCCCTCCCACTCTTGCCCCCCAAGCAACAATACAGAGCATCACTGCCCCAAACATAAGAACATAAGAGAAGCCACGTTGGATCAGGCCAATGGCCCATCCAGTGCAACACCCTGTCATACAGTGGTAAAACCCAGGGGCCATCAGAAGGTCCAGCAGCAGGGCCAGAACTTCAAAAACCCTCTCACTCTTGCCCCCCAAGCACCAGAACTACAGAGCATCGGTGTCTTAGACATAAAAGAGTATAAGGGAAGCCCTGTTGGATCAGGCCAGTGGCCCATCCAGTCCAACACTCAGTGTCACGTAAGAACCTAAGAGAAGCCATGTTGGATCAGGCCAGTGGCCCAAACCCAGATTCCATCAGGAGGTCCACCAGCAGGCCCAGACTCCAAAAGCCCTTCCATTGTTGCCTCCCCAAGCATCAAAACCACAGAGCATCACTGCCCTAGAGCCCTCCGTTTGTCTTTTTTGCCAGTCCGAAGGGTTGATGAGACCAGCTGGCTTTAAGGAGAGAGAAGCCCCTCCTAAGCCCTTTGATCAATCAAAGCTAACAAGGTGGCTGGGATTCCACCCAGAGATTACCGAATGCACAGTGGCAGATTCTCTCCCTCACTCCAGCTTGTCAATTTAATTTGCTTCCCACTTTCCCAGTCTCCGCCGACAGGTAAGGTCACCTTTGCCGTCTCTGCGACAGCTCAAACTCGCTGTCTCTCTGAGGCAGAAGAGTCCTCTAATGCCTTGGCGTTGGATGGACTTTATGAACTCACTCACTCTGCCTGGCAGTAGGTATATATAGGGCTTTTTTTTTTTGCATCAGGAACTCTTTTGCATATCAGGCCACGCCTCCCTGGTGTAGCCAGTCCTCCTGGAGCTTACAGTAGGCCCTGGACGAAGAGCCCTGTAAGCTCTTGGAGGATTGGCTACGTCAGGAGGGCGTGGCCTCATATGCAAAGGAGCTCTTGGAGGATTGGCTACGTCAGGGGGCGTGGCCTCATATGCAAAGGAGCTCCTACTACAGAAGAAATTCTGCTGCGGTGCTTACCAATGTTCCCTCTTAAGCTGCAGAGTCTTGCGAGCAAAACTTCTGTGTGCCCTGGCAGGTGCCTCCAAGTGAATTCAGCGGAGTCCGGCCAACGCGTCGCCATTTAATGGGAGTGCATCAAATTAAAAAGCATCAGAACAAGCTGTGGGGGGAGGGGGGCTCAAAAACCTACACGCTGCAGCAGTTTCCTGGCAGGGGACTAAAGGGGATTTGTGTGGATTTGGGGGGCTTGAGGAGGGGCGGAGAAAGGAAAGAAAGGAGGAAACAGAAACACAAAGTGGAGGTTTTGCTCCTTTCAAAAAAGAGGACGTCTCACGAGGGCTTTTTTTTTGAAGCAGGAACTCCTTTGCATATCATGCCACGCCTCCCTGATGTAGCCAATCCTCCTGGAGCTTACAGTAGGCCCTGGACGAAGAGCCCTGGGAGCTCTTGGAGGATTGGCTACATCAGGGGTGTGTGGCCTAATATGCAAAGGAGCTCCTGCTACAAATAAAGCCTTTGCATATTACGCCACCTACCCCTGATGTAGCCAGTCCTTCTGGAGCTTCCAGAACTAAGAACTAACAAATGAACTAAGAGCCCCGGAAGCTCTTGGAGGATTGACTACATCAGGGGTGTGTGGCCTAATATGCAAAGGAGCTTCTGCTACAAAAAAAGCCCTACTCCTTTGCATATTAGGCCACACCTCCCCGCTGTAGCCAATCCTTCTGGAGCTTCCAGAGCTAAGAACTAACAAATGAACTAAGAGCCCCGGAAGCTTTTGGTGGATTGGCTACATCAGGGGTGTGTGGCCTAATATGCAAAGGAGCTCCCGCTACAAATAAAGCCCTGAGTATATATAACTTCTTGGACATGCTGTGCCCATTAAAAAGGCTTCCTGTTAACCTGGCTGTATTGTTGGCTGTTTTCTAAACCACGAGAGGGAATAGTCGGTGTACTGTTTAATCCCAGCTCTGTTATCTTTGGGGGGCATTTTCTACTTCAGGGGTCCCCAACCTTTTTGAGGCTATCGGCACCTCTGGAATTCTGACATGGCATGGTAAGCGCAGGAAGAAGAAGAAGAAGAAGATGATGATGATGAAGAAGAAGAAGAAGAAGAAGAAGAAGAAGAAGAAGAAGAAGAAGAAGAAGAAGAAGAAGAAGAAGAAGAAGAAGAAGAGATGGGTTTTATACCCTGCTCTTCAATACCTGAAGGAGTCTCAGGGCGGCTTGCGATCCCCTTCCCTTCATCTCCCCACAACGGACACCTTGTCAGGTAGGTGGGGCTGAAAGATCTCTGAGAGAACTATGGCTGACCCAAGGTCACTCAGCTGGCTCCATGAAGGGGTGGAGTGGGGAATCTAACCCAGTCCTCCATACTAGAGTCTGGGGGAAAAAAATCACAGATCAAAGAGCCCAATTGGAATTTATCCTAGATCTACTTCTTTTTGAGGAAAAATGGTTCTCATTTCTGGAGTATGTTTAAACTCATGACATCCTGCCAGGCGACCTAACTTATAGACGGATCCGCTCTCTATAAATAAAGATTATTTTTAGACACACGCACACATACGCATGTATGCAGGGCTTTTTTTGTAGCAGGATCTCCTTTGCATATTAGAAGAAGAAGATATTGAATTTATATCCCGCCCTCCACTCCAAAGAGTCTAAGAGTGGCTCACAATCTCCTTTCCCTTCCTCCCCCACAACAGACACCCTGTGAGGTAGATGAAGATATTGGATTTATATCCCACCCTCCACTCCGAAGAGTCTCAGAGCGGCTCACAATCTCCTTTCCCTTCCTCCCCCACAACAGACACCCTGTGAGGTAGATGAAGATATTGGATTTATATCCCGCCCTCCACTCCGAAGAGTCTCAGAGCGGCTCACAATCTCCTTTCCCTTCCTCCCCCACAACAGGCACCCTGTGAGGTAGATGAAGATATTGGATTTATATCCCGCCCTCCACTCCGAAGAGTCTCAGAGCGGCTCACAATCTCCTTTCCCTTCCTCCCCCACAACAGACACCCTGTGAGGTGGGTGAAGCTGGAGAGGGCTCTCACAGCAGCTTCCCTTTCAAGGACACAGAGCAGCCTACAATCTCCTTTCCCTTTCTCCCCACAACAGACACCCTGTGAGATGGGTGGGGCTGAGAGGGCTCTCACAGCAGCTGCCCTTTCAAGGACAGAGAGCAGCCTACAATCTCCTTTCCCTTCCTCCCCCACAACAGACACCCTGTGAGGTGGGTGGGGCTGAGAGGGCTCTCCCAGCAGCTGCCCTTTCAAGGACAGAGAGCGGCCTACAATCTCCTTTGCCTTCCTCCCCCACAACAGACACCCTGTGAGGTGGGTGGGGCTGAGAGGGCTCTCCCAGCAGCTGCCCTTTCAAGGACAGAGAGCGGCCTACAATCTCCTTTGCCTTCCTCCCCCACAACAGACACCCTGTGAGGTGGGTGGGGCTGAGAGGGCTCTCCCAGCAGCTGCCCTTTCAAGGACAGAGAGCGGCCTACAATCTCCTTTCCCTTCTTCCCCGCAACAGACACCCTGTGAGGTGGGTGGGGCTGGAGAGGGCTCTCCCAGCAGCTGCCATTTCAAGGACAACCTCTGCCACTTCCAGCAGGCACAAGTGGAGGAGTGGGGAATCAAACCCGGTTCTCCCAGATAAGAGTCCACACTAGGCTTTCCAATCCCCAGGTCCCAGCAGGGGATCCCCCGTTTTTACAGGCTTCCCCTTGCCCCCAGCCAGCTGGCCAGCAGGGGAAGCCCCCCCCCCTCCCACAGTCACCATGTAATTGTAGAGCTCCTGCAGGTTTAGAAACCTGCAAACAGGTCCATTTTTAAAATGTGTGCCTTTAAGGCTGAGCAGGAAGCAGGAAACAGGAAGGGCTTCATGGGAAAGGGTCACTAAAAGTTTCATAAGAAAACGGCCCCTCTTTTTGTTTTGCTTTTGTTTTCAGAGCAAGTAAAGTTCTGCAGCAACAAGACCCAGTAAGTATTTGTGTGTGAGAGAGAGGGAGGGGGCAGGGGATTCGCTGGTTTGGAGGCCCTCCCCCTAGGGTTGCCAAGTCCAATTAAAGAAAAATCTGGGGACTTTGGGGGCGGAGCCAGGAGACTTTGGGGCGGAGCCAGGAGACTTTGGGGGTGGAGTCAGGAACAAGGTTGTGACAAGCATAATTAAACTCCAAGGGAGTTCTGGCCATCACATTTAAAGGGACAGCACACCTTTTCAAATGCCTTTCTTCCATAGGAAATAATTAAGGATAGGTGCACCATCTTTTGGGGCTCATAGAATTGGACCCCCTGGTCCAATCGTTTTGAAACTTGGGGGGTATTTTCGGGAGAGGCACTAGATGCTATACAAAAAATTTGGTGCCTCTAACCCAAATAACAGCCCCCCCCCAGAGCCCCAGATACCCGCGGATCAATTCCCTATTATTCCCTATGGTGGGCCAGCTGCTGTTTGTTCAGCTGAGGAAATGGCTGGCAACTCTTCCAGGTCTGTTCACCCTTCCAGCTCCTCCTCGTCAGGGCTCATGACAGCTTGTCCTTGAAAGGGCAGCTTCTCTCTCAGCCCCACTCATCTCACAGGGTGTCTGTTGTGAGGGAAGAAGAGAAAGGAGATTGTGAGGCGCTCTGAGATTTTGACTGGAGGGCAGGATATAAATCCAATGTCGTCGTCTTCTTCTTACCACATTGTAATATAATGAAATAATTATACAACTCACGGCCCGGTTGCGAACAGGCCACAGACCGGTACCGGTCCACAGGCGGGGCTTTGGAGACCCCTGGTTTAGCTGACTCCTGAAGGGATCTCTGGTGCACTGCCCATGAGGTGAGAGCTGACAGAATATTAAGGAGAGGGTTGGAAACGATGGTTGAGAAAGAGCGGTTGGCAGCTTCGGCTCTGTGGGGAGCTGACGGAGTCCCAAGGTCGCTAGCAACAGAATAAGTCTATAGTCTATAAGGATGTTGTCTATAGTGGTATCGTTCTCATCTCAGTGTCCCTATCCCTTCAGAATTAAAATGTATACTTTTCAGTACTAAGGATCGCTCAGTTTCTTTTGCGATTATTTATTTATTTCTATCCCGCCCTCCCCGCCGAGGCGGGCTCAGGGCGGCTTACACAGGCAAGCATACGCATGAGTGGACATAGTGGCGCGACATTAAAACCATAAAAGATAGAGTAATATAAAACATAAAATACATAGAAATATTTCGATGCTGTGATCTTAAGTTTTCAAATTGATGATTCTCCGTAAAACGGATCTTCAGTTGTCCTCTCCGTAGCTGCTGTACAGCAGATTGTAAGGGGCGGTTCGCATGTTGCCTAGATCCGGCGCTGCATTGAACTGTCTGGGAAATTTTAAACAATTTCCCTCACAAAATTTCCCAACAGATTTTTTTTTTGGGGGGGGGGTGGTCAGGGAACATTAGTCAGTGCACCAAAATGTCTGAGACAGGACTGGCAGCCTCTCCCCCTCTCCTCAGTGTGCCCGCCTGCCTGGTGCAAGGTGGAGCCCGTGCATGTGAAGAGGGTGGCGGATCCGAGGCTTCAGCATGCACACAAGCATGGGGAGAAGATAGGGAAAGGCCAAGGAAGGTGGGGCCACAAAGGTAACAAAGATGCCTGGTTGGTGGGGCCTGGCCCCTCAGGCCCCACTGTAGCTACAGGTCTGTCTGGTAGAGTTGCCAAGTCCTCTTCATCCCCTGCAGGGGGATTATTCATGTGCGCGATGCACGTGATGGGATGACGTCACCCAGAAGTGACGTCACCAAAATGGTGACGCCCATTTTGGTGACGTCACTTCCAGGTGACGTCATCCCATCATGTGCATCGCGCACATGAATAATCCCCCTGCAGGGGATGAAGAGGACTTGGCAACTCTACCAGACAGACCTGTAGCTACAGTGGGGCCTGAGGGGCCAGGCCCCACCAACCAGACATCTCTGTGACCTTTGCTGCTCTAGGCGTTTCCGGGGAAGCTCTATGGTTTTCCCAGCACTCCAGCTATTTGGGAGGTTAAAGCTCTATGGTACCTATTGTGCCATAGAGTTTTACCTCCCAAATGACTAGAGCGTTCGGGAAAACCATAGAGTTTTCCTGGAAATGCCTAGAGTGGCCCCGCATGGGTGCCGCCATTTTGATGATGTCACCTCCGGGTGACGTCACCGCGCCAGCGATGCAGGGGGAGGTTTCCTCCGCCAGCCCAATGTGGGGCGGCGGGTTGAGAACCTCCCGGGCAGGAGATTCCCCGCCCAGCAGGGGGGTTGGCAGCCCTACTGTCTGGAGATCACTTGTAATAGCGGTCGATCTGGAGATTGGAAACCCTAAATCAAGGGTGTAAAAATGTGGTCCAGGGGCCAAATTGGGCCCCTGGAGGGCTCCTATCAGGCCCTCAAGCAAGTGGCTGTCATTTGCTTCCTTCCCCCTATAACTTGCTTCCTTCTGCATCATGGCTTGCTTTGCAAGGCTTGCTCAGTTGCACAGGACGTACAGAGTGAAACCTCTATTTTCTCCATTGACTGAGGAGCCTCCCTTGGGGAGGAAGAGGGGGAGGCAGTGCTTGTTTTTTCCAGGCTCTCTCAATCACACAGCAGAGCTACTGAGCCAAGCCTCGCTTCCTTCTGTTGACTGAGGCTTCTCCCCCTCCTGGTTCTCTGGGGAAGGAAAGAGCCAGAGCTTCCTTTGCCCAGTTCCCTGGGTCCCGTGGGAGAAATACAAAGAGTATGTTTAAGTATGTTTTAAGTTTTTAAAAAATATATATTTAATTGTGTTTGTGTCCTTTATACAGTTTATATCTCTGCTAAAAAAAAAAAAAAAAGGTAGTCCCCTGTGCAAGTACTAGTCGTTTCTGACTCTGGGGTGACGTTGCTTTCACAACGTTTTCACGGCAGACTTTTTGCGGGGTGGTTTGCCATTGCCTTCCTCAGTCATCGACACTTTCCCCCCAGCAAGCTGAGGACTCATTTGACTGACCTCGGAAGGATGGAAGGCTGAGTCGACCTGGAGCCGGCTGCCTGAACCAGCTTCCGCTGGGATCGAACTCAGGTCATGAGCAGAGGGCTCCGACTGCAGTACTGCAGCTCTACCACTCTGCGCCACGGGGCTCTTATCTCTCTGCTACCTAATCTTAAATAGGTACACACGTAGCTCAGCCTGACATGGCCTGGCCCAACAAGGTCTCATTTATGTCAGATCCGGCCCTCATAACAAATGAGTTTGACACCCCTGTCTTAAATTCCGTGTGGTATCGACACCAAACGCTGGGGCTTTATGCCAGCAAGGCTTCTGATTGGCTATTGGAGACTGAGTTGACTGCAGTTTCTCTAAAATGCTGCTTCAGCGGCTGCCCACCCCCCCCCCCCCCACCCCCACAGCACTAGGATCTCCACTTCTGCCTGAAGAGAAGCTGCAGCGGCCATTTTGTGGCTACGGCCCCACGCTGTTTCAGCATCCCGAAAGGTGCCTACAGGCTCAGAACAGTTGGGGACACCGGAGTATGGGCTGTACGGCTGTGTATGGCAGGCACGGTCTGTTGCTGTCAGTATGATCCTGTTCTGCTATTTCTGCATCGTTTCACATGTCACGTTAATGCTTATGGAGAAACGTCGACTGCGGGGTGACATGAGAGAGGTTTACAAGATTAGGCACGGGACAGAGAAGGTAGAGAAAGAAGTCCTTTTCTCCCTTTCTCACAATATAAGGACTCGTGGACATTCAGTGAAATTGCTGAGCAGTCGGGTTAGAACGGATAAAAGGAAGTCGTTCTTCACCCAAAGGGGGATTAACACGTGGAATTCACTGCCACGGGAGGGGACGGCGGCTACAAGCATAGCCAGCTTCAAGAGGAGAATGGATAAGCATATGGAGCAGAGGTCCATCAGTGGCTGTTAGCCACAGCGTATGGTTGGAACTCTCTGTCTGGGGCAAGTGATGCTCTGTATTCTTGTGCTTGGGGGGGAGCACAGTGGGAGGGCTTCTAGTGTTCTGGCCCCACTGATGGACTTCCTGATGGCACTTGGGGTTTTTTGGCCACTGTGTGACACAGAGTGTTGGACTGGATGGGCCATTGGCCTGATCCAACATGGCTTCTCTTATCTGACAGAGTGTTGGACTGGATGGGCCATTGGCCTGATCCAACATGGCTTCTCTTATGTTCTTATGTGACACAGAGTGTTGGACTGGATTGGCCATTGGCCTGATCCAACATGGCTTCTCTTATGTTCTTATGTGACACAGAGTGTTGGACTGGATGGGCCATTGGCCTGATCCAACAGGGCTTCTCTTATGTTCTTATGTGACACAGAGTTTTGGACTGGATGGGCCATTGGCCTGATCCAACATGGCTTCTCTTATGTTCTTAGGTTCATATGCTTTGCTTCCGCTCCCTTTCGGATTCCATAATCATTATCCGAGGTGATTGGCAGATGCCTTGTCCTTTTGTTCATACTGGCTGACACCGTGTTATTTTCCTTGAGTCTCAATGAGAAAGTCAGACAATAAATGATGTAAATAAGTCAATAGATCTGCATTTGTCTTGCATATTGCTGAGTTTTTGTATTGGAGTGTCACAAAGAAGGACCTCTTGCCTGGCTGTCTTGGTCTATGAACAGCAGAAGAGCCCTAGTCCAGAATTGTGTCTCGCACAACAACCAATATTGGAAGGCCCTATAACATGACATAGAGACTGAGGCCTTCATAAGAACATCAGAAGAGCCCTGCTGGATAAGACCATCTAGCCCCCCTAATCCAGCATCCTGTCTCACACAGTGGCCAGCCAGTTCCCTTGGAGGGCCAATAATGTGACATAGAGATTGAAATCTTAATAACAACATCAGAAGGACCATCTAGTCCAGCATCCTGTCTCACACAGTGGCCAACCACTTTCCCTGGAAGACCAGTAACATAACATAGAGTTTGAGGCTTTCATAAGAACACCGGAAGGGCCCTGCTGGATCAGACCATAGAGAGGATCCATCTAGTCCAGCATCCTGTCTCACACAGTGGCCAACCACTTTCCCCGGAAGACCAGTAACATAACATAGAGTTTGAGGCTTTCATAAGAACATGAGAAGGGCCCTGCTGGATCAGACCATAGAGAGGATCCATCTAGTCCATCATCCTGTCTCACACAGTGGCCAACCAGTTCCTCTGGTGGGCCAACAAGAGGGCATGGAGGCCGAGGCCTTCATAAGAACATCAGAAGAGCCCTGCTGGATCAGACCAGTTAGGGTCCATCTAGTCCAGCATCCTGCCCCACACACTGGCCAACATCAGAAGAGCCTCTGGAGGGCTGACAACAGGGCAAAGAGGCTGAGGCCTTCATAAGAACATCAGAAGATCCCTGCTGGATCAGACCAGTGAGGGTCCATCTAATCCAGCCTCCTGTCTCACACAGTGGTCAACCAGTTCCTCTCGAGGTCCAACAACAGGGCAGAGAGGCTGAGGCCTTCATAAGAACATCAGAAGAGCCCTGCTGGGTCAGACCAGTGAGGGTCCATCTAATCCAGTCTCCTGTCTCACACAGTGGTCAACCAGTTCCTCTCGAGGTCCAGCAACAGGGCAGAGAGGCCGAGGCCTCCATAAGAACATCAGAAGAGCAGAGAGGCCGAGGCCTCCATAAGAACATCAGAAGAGTCCTGCTGGATCAGACCAGTGAGGGTCCATCTAGTCCAGCCTCCTGTCTTACACATTGGCCAACCAGTTCCACAGGGCAAAGAGGCCGAGGCCTTCCCCTGATGTTGTCACCTGGCTCTGTTAATACTTGCCTTGGAGACCGCGAAGGAAGCCTTGGGTACCTCTGCAGAGGAAGGCAATGGCAAACCACATCTGCCCTGACCTAGATGGCCCAGGGTAGCCAAATCTCATCAGATCACAGAAACTAAGCAGGACTGGCCTTGTTCAGTATTTGGAGAGGAGACCACCCAGGAAGACCAGGGTTGCTATGCAGAGGCAGGCAATGGCAAGCCATCTCTGTTCATCCCATCCCTTGCTTGAATGGTCCAGGTGTGCCCAATCTTATTTGATCTCAGAGGCTAAACAGAGTCGGCATTTGTTAATACACAGATGGAAGACCATCAAGGAAGAACCAGGGTTGCTATGCAGCGGCAGGCAATCCTATTTATGTTTTATTTTACTTATATCCCGCCCTCCCCGCCAAAGCAGGCTCAGGGCAGCTCGCAATATAAAATCACAACAAACCGTTAAAACCCATATGTGTTATAAAATTACACATTCAGTAGTTAAAAACAGACGGAATTAATTTGTTGCTAATCTCTCCGACGTTGTGTTTTTCAGCGGCGACGGTATTTCTTCAGATTTCCTACGAGATCGGCTCCGCGTCAGTTGAACACCGACCGGAAGAGAGCGGTCTTAAAGGCCTTGCAGAACTGGACAGGGTTCCGCAAGGCCCTCACTGCCTCCGGCAATTGATTCCACCAGTAGGGGGCTACGATCAAGAAGGCCCTCTCTCTGGTGATCTTTGATTTGGCCTCCTTTGACCCCGGGGATTACGAATAGATTTTGAGATCCAGATCAAAGTACCCTCTGGGGAACATGTGGGGAGAGACGGTCCCTAAGGTAGGCAGGTCCTAGGCCATATCCTAGAATCATAGAGTTGGAAGGGGCCATACAGACCATCTAGTCCAACCCCCTGCTCCATGCAGGATCAGCCTAAAGCATCTCCGACAAATAATCATCCAGCCGCGTTTCGAAGACTGCCAATGAAAAGGAGCTCCCCACCTTCCCAGGCAGGCGGTTCCACCTCTGAACCACTCTGTAAAAAATTTTTTTTCCTAATATCCAGCTGGTACTTTTCTGCTTGGAATTTCAGTGCATTGCTTCGGGTCCTACTCTCAGCCACCAAATGGAACAGCTCCTTGCCTTCCTGTAAATGACAGCCTTTCCAATATTTAAAGAGAGCAATCATGTCCCCTCTCAATTTCCTCTTCTCTGGACTGAACATTCCCAAGGCCCTCAGCCTTTTCTCACAGGGTTCTTCCCCAAGACCTTGATCATCCTTGTTGCTCTCCTCTGCACCCGCTCAATTTTGTCCACACCTTTTTGGAAGTGAGGCTTCCAGAATGGCACACAATGGCCGTCCGCTTCTGAAAATCTCTAACCCTGAAACCACGATGGGGTCACGAGAAGAAGGAGATGATGATGATATTGGATTTATATCCTGCCCTATACTCGGAATCTCAGAGCGGTCATATGAACATATATGAAGCTGCCTTCTACTGAATCAGACCCTCGGTCCATCAAAGTCAGTATTGTCTACTCAGACTGGCAGCGGCTCTCCAGGATCTCAAGCTGAGGTTTTTCACACCTATTTGCCTGGACCCTTTTAGTTGGAGATGCCGGGGATTGAACCTGGGACCTTCTGCTTACCAAGCAGATGCTCTACCACTGAGCCACCGTCCCTCCCCTGCTCTCCAGGGTCTCAAGCTGAGGTTTTTCACACCTATTTGCCTGGACCCTTTTAGTTGGAGATGCCGGGGATTGAACCTGGGACCTTCTGCTTACCAAGCAGATGCTCTACCACTGAGCCACCGTCCCTCCCCTGCTCTCCAGGGTCTCAAGCTGAGGTTTTTCACACCTATTTGCCTGGACCCTTTTAGTTGGAGATGCCGGGGATTGAACCTGGGACCTTCTGCTTACCAAGCAGATGCTCTACCGCTGAGCCACCGTCCCTCCCCTAAAGGAGGGGGAACACTAAACGTGATTGTGTTGTTGTAGTTCCTGGGAGGAGCTAGGAATTTGACAAGTGTAGGGTTGCCAACAGCAGGGGATGGGGAGGTAGGTTACCAGATAATCACTGGGAGACTCCTGGAGATTTGGGGGTGGAGCCAGAGAAGGAGAGAGACAGAAGTAGGATGCAATGCAATACACTCCGTCCTCCAAACCATCCATTTTCTCCCACGAAACTGATCCTTGTCATCCGGAGATGAGCTGTAATTCCAGGGAATCCCCAACCCCCGCCTAGAGGCTGGCATCCCTAAATTTCTTAATACTTGAGGAAGTGCTGCACAATCTCCTTTACCTTCCCTCCACCCCACCCCACAAGAGACACCCCGTGAGGTGGGTGGAGCTGAGAGAGCTCTGACAAAAGCTGCCCTTTCAAGGACAACTCCTACGAGAGCTATGGCTGACTCCAGGCCATTCCAGCAGCTGCAAGTGGAGGAGTGGGGGAATCAAACCCGGTTCTCCCAGATAAGAGTCCGCTCACTTAACCACTACATCAAACTGACTCTCTGTAGGCTACAGGTCGACAGCATTTTCCACCACAATGGAAAGCCTATTATTGGTTTGGGATTTAGTTTTTTTAATGCATGTGCTTTAAATTGATTTCAATTTGTTGAGAGATTTTACGCACTCAGCCTTGAAGCTCTTTTTGGGGAGAGGAGGGGGGCCGTTTTATAAACGCTTTAACGAACAAATGCCAATACAGGGTTATTTTAACAAGCACGGTCTTGTTCTTGATTGGCCCCCAGTGCGGCAAAAGACGGCCATGCTACCTGAACCAATTCTCTCAGGGTGTCTTCACACCGTGATGATGTGATTCACCGTTCGGAACGTTTCTATATATACCCGCCTGCGAACGCTGCGAGTGACAAACGGAAGTGAAGGTTTTAAAAACGAAATGTGCATTCAGGTCAAATGCAGAAAATTAAGATTCGGAGCGGGACTCTGTGATGTAGCATCTACTTGGCATGCAGAAGGTCCCTGGTTCAGTCCCTGGCATCTCCAGTTAATAGGATCAGGTCCCAGGAGATGTGAAAGACCTCTGCCCGAGACCTTGGAGAGCCAGGAGGAGGAGCCGTGGCTCAGTGGAAGAGCCTCTGCTTGGCATGCAGAAGGTCCCAGGTTCAACCCCCAGCATCTCCAGTTAATAGGATCAGGTCCCAGGAGATGAGAAAGACCTCTGCCCGAGACCTTGGAGAGCCAGGAGGAGGAGCCGTGGCTCAGTGGCAGAGCATCAGCTTGGCATGCAGAAGGTCCCAGGTTCAACCCCCAGCATCTCCAGTTAATAGGATCAGGTCCCAGGAGATGTGAAAGACCTCTGCCTGAGACCTTGGAGAGCCACTGCTGGTCTGAGTAGACAAGTGACTTTGATGGACCAGTTATCTCAGGAGTGTCAAACATGCGGCCTGAGGGCCGAATCACGCCGCCGAGGGGCTCCTGTCAGGCCCCTGAGTAACTGGCTGTCGTCTGCTTCCTTCTCCCTCTCTCTTGCTTCTCTCTGCATCACAACTTGTTTTGTCAGGCTTGCTCAATCGCACAGCAGAGCTACTGAGCCAAGCCTCTCTTCCTTCTGTTGGCTGAGGCTCCTCCCCGCCCTGGTCCCCTGGGGAAAGAAGGAAAGAGCCAGAGCTTCCTTGGCCCAGTTCCCTGGATCCCATGGGAGAGATACAAAGAAAGCACCATTAAGACCAACAAGTGCTAGTGTTTTAAGCATGTTTTATTTTAAGTTTTTAAAAAAGTCTTTGGGTTTGTCTGTGTCCTTTATAGAGTTTATATTTCTGCTACTTGGCATTACGTTTTGTGACATGCATGGCCCAGCCCAACAAGGCTTCATTTATGTCGGATCCAGCCATCATAGCAAATTAGTTTGACACCCCTGAATTATCTGATTCAGCAGAAGGCAGCTTCATGTATTTGGGGAGGGGCTATGGCATAGTGGTAAAGCATCTGCTTGGCATGCAGAAGGTCCCAGGTTCAATCCCTGGCATCTCTAGCTAAAAGAACAAGGTGGTGCAACAGCTGAGAACCTGGAGAGCTGCTGCCAGTCTGAGTAGACAATACTGACCTTGATGGACCAATTATCTGATACAGTAGAAGGCAGCTTCGTGTATTTGGGGAGGGGTTGTAGCTCAGAGAGTCAGTTTGGTGTAGTGGTTAAGTGTGCGGACTCTTATCTGGAAGAACCGGGTTTGATTCCCCACTCCTCCACTTGCAGCTGCTGGAATGGCCTTGGGTCAGCCATAGCTCTGGCAGAGGTTGTCCTTGAAAGGGCAGCTTTTGTCAGAGCTCTCTCAGCCCCACCTACCTCACAGGGTGTCTGTTGTGGGGGAGGGAGATAAAGGAGATTGTGAGCCGCTCTGAGACTCTTCGGAGTGAAGGGCGGGATATAAATCCAATATCTTCATCTACCTCACAGGGTGTCTGTTGTGGGGGAGGAAGGGAAAGGAGATTGTAGGCCGCTCTGAGACTCTGTCCTTGAAAGGGCAGCTTCTGTCAGAGCTCTCTCAGCCCCACCCACCTCACAGGGTGTCTGTTGTGGGGGAGAAAGAAAAAGGAGATTATGAGCCGCTCTGAGATGCTGAGATTTGGAGTGGACAATGGGATATAAATTCAACATCATCATCATCATCTTCTTCTTCTTCTGTGATAGAGCATCTGTTTGGCCTGCAGAAGGTCCCAGGTTCAATCCCCAGCATCTCTAGGTAAAAGAACAAGGTGATGCAAAAGACTTCTGCCTGAGACCCAGGAAAGCAGCTGCCAACCTGAGTAGACAATGCCAGCCTTGATGGACCAAGGGGGTCTGAGTCAGCAGAAAGCAGCTTGAGGTGTCTGTTTGTCAGAAGGACTCTTCTGGGCAGTTGTTGCAGGAATCCTTTGCCAGAGGCAGCAGCTGCGTGGAGAAATGGGCCAGTCTGATATAGGAGATCAGGGCTGGCCAAACTTGCTTAACATAAGAGCCACATAGAATAAATATCAGATGTTTTGAGAGCTCCAAGACATGAATGTCAGATGTTTGAGAGCTGGAAGGGAAAGAAGGAAGGAAAGGAAGGAAGGCAGGAAAGAAGGAAGAAAGGAAGGAAAGAAAGAAGGAAGGAAGCAAGGAAAGAAGGAAGGAAGGGAAGGAAGGAAAGAGGGAAGGAAGGGAAGGAAGCAAGGAAGGAATGAAGGAAGGGAGGGAAGGAAGGAAGGAAGGAATTAAGGAAATGGAGGAAGGTAGCAACGAAGGAAGGAAAGGGAAGGGAGGGAGGGAGGAAAGAAGGAAGGAAGGAAGCAAGGAAGGAAAGGGAAGGGAGGAAGAAAGGAAGGAAGGAAAGGGAAGGGAGGACGGAAGGATGGGAAGAAGGAAGGAAGGAAAGAAGGAAGGAAGGAAAGAAAGAAAGAAGGAAGTAGGGAAGGGAGGAAGGAAAGGAAGAAGGAAGGAAGCAAGGAAGGAAAGGGAGGAAGGAAAAAAAGAAGGAAGGAAGGAAAGGGAAGAAGGAAGGAAAGAAAGAAGGAAGGAGGGAAGGAAGGAAGGAGAGAAGGAAGGAAAGAGGGAAGGGAGGAAGAAAGGAAGGAAGGAAAGAAGGAAGGGAAGAAGGAAGGAGGGGAGGGAGGAAGGAAGGAAGGCTGGCAAATAACTGGGGGAGGAGGAGGAAGGGAGAAGTGGAAAGAAAGCAACTTCAAATGCCTTCTCCAAGCTGGCCAACCGGGTGGTGGGTCTTCAAGAGCCACACAATATGTGTGAAAGAGCCACATGTGGCTCCCAAGCCACTGTTTGGCTACTCTTGTAGTAGATGAATCCAGGAAGGGCCACGCATCAAGCAAGGCCTTGTGAGTCAACTCAAAGTGGCCTCCCCTGACCATGGAGCTTGGCCTTAAATTTTGCACAAGAGGAAGCAGTTTGGTGCAGTTCACAAAATCCCAAGGGCCTGATTCAGTGTAAAGTGGCCTCATGCGCATACGAGGCAGCTCTGGCCCCTCTGATGGCTTCAGAAGGATGAGGGAACCAGGGCTTTTTTTGTAGCAGGAGCTCCTTTGCATATTAGGCCACCCCCCCCCCCGATGTAGCCAATCCTGGAGCTCCCAGTAGGCCCTGTATGAAGAGCCCTGTAAGCTCCTGGAGGATTGGCTACATAAGGTGGGTGTGGCCTAATATGCAAAGGAGCTCCTGCTAAAAAGAAGCTCTGGAGGGAACTGCACTGCAGTGCTACCCCATAGATGGCCAAAGGCTGCTACTGGCCTAGTAGGGACCCATTGATACAGTGAACCAGTATGGTCCTCTCACCCCACAAAACTACCAACTCTGGTCCTGTTCCTCGGTGTGAACAATTATTCACTTTGATGAACACACAAAGTTGCCTTATCTTGTCTCAAACCATGGACCCATCAAAGTGCAGTATTGTCTGCTCAGATTAGCAGCTACTCCCGGGATCTCAGGTTGAACTCTTTCATGTCACCTCCTACCTCAGGGGTGGCCAACGGTAGCTCTCCAGATGTTTTTTGCCTACACCTCCCATCAGCCGCAGCCATTGGCCATGCTGGCTGGGGCTGATGGGAGTTGTAGGCAAAAAACATCTGGAGAGCTACCATTGGCCACCCCTGTCCTACCTGATACTTTAACTGGAGATGCCGGGGATTGAACCTGGGACCTTCTGCATGCCAAGCAGAGGCTCTTCCACTGAGCCATGGCTCCTCCTCCTGGCTCTCCAGGGTCTCAGGCGAAGGTCTTTTGCATCACCTCCTGCCTGGTCCTTTTAACTGGAGATGCCAGGGATTGAACCTGGGACCTTCTGTGTGCAAAGCAGAGGCTCTGCCACTAAGCCATGCTCCCCCATGATGATAAAGAAGAAGATGATGATACTGGATTTATATCCCACCCTTCACTCTGAATCTCAGAGTCTCAGAGCGGTCACAATCTCTTTTACCTTCCTCCCCCACAACAGACTCCTTGTGAGGTGGGTGGGGCTGAGAGAGCTCTCCCAGAAGCTGCCCTTCTGGACCCAAGGCCATTCCAGCAGCTGCAAGTGGAGGAGTGGGGAATCAAACCCGGTTCTCCCAGATAAGAGTCCGCACACTTCACCACTACACCAAACTGGAGCAGGGCAGGACTCAGACATGCACGTTTGGGCACACCTTTTTGATCTGGACATGGGCCGTCCCTGTGGCAGCTTATAGAAGAAGAAGATATTGAACTTATATCCCACCCTATACTCTGAATCCCAGAGTCTCAGAACGTTCACAATCTCCTTTACCTCCCCCCCCCCACACACACAACAGGCATCCTGTGAGGTAGGTGGAGCTGAGAGAGCTCTGACAGAATCTGCCCTTTCAAGGACAACTCTGCGAGAGCTCTGGCTGACCCAAGGCCATTCCAGCAGCTGCAAGTGGAGGAGTGAGGAATCAAACCCGGTTCTCCCAGATAAGAGTCCGCACACTTCACCACTACACCAAACTGGCTCTCCACGACACCAAATGAGCTCCTTGCAGGCCACCCGTTCCCGCTTGTTTGTCCATTTGACGACCCACCCGGCAAACCATCTGCTCTCCTTTAGGCTGCCAGCAATCTGTCGACCCTCCTGAGGAAGAAGAATCCATGTCTGATGCAGCCCACGAGGATCAATCCGCTCAACGAGCCGCCCGAGTCCGCTAACAGACAAGGCCAGTCATTTCCTTCCACACCTCCGCCCAGAAATACGAGGCACATCTGGAGGCTCCCAGCGATGCTAAAGCGCAAGGATTTAACCTCTAGCAAGAGCCGAGCTGTCAGCCATCTGAAGAGTCTAGGACTTTTCAGTTTTGAAAAGAGTCAATTAACCGGGGAGGAACATAATATGCTGAGAGTGCTGCGCTGGCTGCCTGTTGGGTACCGAATCCGTTTCAAGGTCCTGGTATTAACCTTCAAAGCCCTGCACGGCCTACGACCTACATCTGCGGGACCACCTTGCCCCCCCATGTTCCCCAGAGAGCACTTCGATCAAGCTCTCAAAATGTAGGCAGTCCCTGGGCTGAAAGAGGCTAGGCTTAATTCCACCACAGCAAGAGCCTTCTCGGTTGCGGCCCCAATACTCTGGAACACCCTCCCAGAAGCCATCGGGGCCCTGCGGGACTTGTCGCAGTTCCGCAGGGCCTGCAAGACTGAACTGTTTCGGATGGCGTAGAACATGACAGGGCTGTCCCCGCCTCTGGATCTATCGCGCTCCGGTATTAACTGCCTAGGATCTGTACGCGTTGAGAAAGGGAAATATTACATGACCCGCCTGAATAGATGAAGTAGCGCCATTGCAATTTTATTTGAGTGTTTTCTTGTTTTACTGTTTTGATATTGCTTATTGTGTATTTTACGTTGTTATCTGCTTTGAGTCTGCGCAGAATGGGTGGGATATAAATCATAGAAACATCTAGTCCAACCCCCTGCACAATGCAGGAAACTCACAGACGCCTCCCCCTAAATCCACAGGATCTTCATTGCTGTCACAGGGGCCATCTAGCCTCTGTTTAAAAACCTCCAAGGAAGGAGAGCCCACCACCTCCCAAGGAGGAAGCCTGTTCCACTGAGGAACCACTCTAACGGTCAGGAAATTCTTCCTAATGTTGAGCCGGAAACTCTTTTGATTTAATTTCAACTCATTGGTCCTGGTCCTACCTTCCGGGGCCACAGAAAACAATTCCACGCCATCCTCTATATGACAGTCCTTCAAGTACTTGAAGATGGTGATCCTATCACCTCTCAGCCGCCTCCTCTCCAGGCTAAACATCCCCAGCTCCTTCAACCTTTCTTCATAGGACTTGGTCTCCAGACCCCTCACCATCTTCGTCGCCCTCCTCTGGACCCGTTCCAGCTTGTCTATATCCTTCTTAAAATGTGGTGCCCAAAACTGAACACAAGACTCCAGGTGAGGTCTCACCAGAGCAAAGTGATACCATCATTCCACGTGATCTGGATTCTATACTTCTGTTTAACATACATACATACATAAAATAATAGAGGTTTATACAATTATGCACGGGGTGGGGAGAGTGGACAAAGAGAAATTTTTCTTCCTGTCCCAAAATACTGGAACTCAAGGGCATCCGATGAAGCTGACGGCGCAATGTATTCCGGGCAGACTAAAGGAAACACGTCTTTGCACTGCAAGTGATTGAAATGTGGAATTCATTGCCAGAGGATGTAGTGATGGTGACAGGCATAGAGAGCTTCAAAAGGGATTTGATAGATTTAAGGAGGAGAGGTCTATCAGTGGCTGCTAGCCATGACGTCTGAAGGGATTTTGCATGTTCAGAGGCAGTCAGTCTCTGAATCCCAGAGCCAAGACACAACTGCAGGGGAAGGCTTCAGCATCTGTGTCCCGTTGCTGGCTGTCCAGAGGAACTGGTTGGCCACTGTGTGCAACAGGATGCTGGACTAGATGGGCCCTCACTGGTCTGACCTAGCAGGGCTCTTCTGATGTTCTTATGAAGGCTTTGGCCTCTCTGCCCAGTTATTGGCCCTCCAGAGGAACTGGTTGGCCACTGTGTGAGACAGGATGCTGGACTAGATGGACCCTCACTGGTCTGATCCAGCAGGCCTCTTCTGGTGTTCTTATGAAGGCCTCGGCCTCTCTGCCCTGTTGGTCCTCCAGAGGTACTGGTTGGTCACTGGATGAGACAGGATGCTGTTCTAGATGGACCCTCACTGGTCTGATCCAGCAGGGCTCTTCTGATGTTCTTATGAAGGCCTTGGCCTGTATGCCCTGTTATTGGCCCTCCGAGGAACTGGTTGGCCCCTGTGTGAGACATGATGTTGGACCAGATGGACCCTCTCAGTTGTGATCCAGGAAGGCTCTTCTGTTATTCTTATGAAGGCCTCAGCTTCTCTGCTCTGTTGTTGGCCCTTCAGAGGAAGTTGTTGGCCACTGTTTGAGACAGGATGTTGGGCTAGATGAACCACTGGTCTGATCCAGCAGGGCCCTTCTGATGTTCTTATGAAGGCCTCTATTCCCTGTTATTGCCCTCCAGAGGAACTGGTTGACTGCTGTATGCGACAGGATGTTGGAGTAGATTGGACCACTGGTTTGATCAGGCAGGGCTCTTTTGATGTTCTTATGCTGTGTGAAACAGGATGTTGGACTATGGGGCTTCTGATGTCCCCCCCCCCCCCCCGCAAGAGCTTGGTTTGGCTCTCTCTATTGGAGCAATGTGTGTGATCTCTGGGAGCTCTCCAGGGTGCTGAAAGCTCACACACTGACTGGCTGCCTAATTGCCAGCTCTCTGCATCTGGATATACTTTCATCTGCTCTTGGTTGCTAGTTGTTGTTGCTGGATCCCCTTTCCTTGGACTTTCCAGCCCTATGATTCTACTTCGTGACTTGTACTGAATGCCGGTACGACAAAAAGGAGACCCATGATGACACGTTAGGGAGGGACGGTGGCTCAGTGGTAGAGCATCTGCTTGGTAAGCAGAAGGTCCAAGGTTCAATCTCCAACATCTCCAACTATTTATTTACTTACTTACTTACTTTAGATTTATATGCCACCCACTCTGTGAGCAGACTGGGTTGCTAACAATCATGATATAACAATTCAGATTACAATTATAAAAGAATAAAAACACATGAGTGGGCGTCAGCATGGCAGATGAGGTTCAGTGTGGCCAAGTGCAAAGTAATGGGCCAAAAGAAGCCCGCTTGAAATCCACCAGAGAAAGGGCTTTCTCCATTATGGCCCCCACATGGTGGAATCAGCTGCCGGAGGAGGTGAGGGCCCTGCGGGACCTGGTTCAGTTCCGCAGGGCCTGTAAGACGACCCTCTTCCGGCTAGCTTACACCTAGCTAGGATGAAAACTCTGTAACTTGGCCAGACGTCTTTTTTATATGTAATTGAATTGTTAACTGTTTTTTTAAGGTTTTAATTGTTTTAAATATTTAATTGTTTATATACTTAAATTGTTTAATTTTTATGCTTGACCAATTTTTGGAAGCCGCCTTGAGCCACTCGTGGGAAGGGCGGGATATAAATCACGAATAAATAAATAAATAAATAAATAAATAAATAAATAAAAATAATGCACATTGGGGCCAAGAATCCCAGCTACAAATACAAGTCGATGCGGTGTGAACTGGCAGAGACTGACCAAGAGAGAGATCTTGGGGTCATGGTAGATAACTCACTGAAAATGTCAAGACAGTGTGCGATTGCAATAAAAAAGGCCAACGCCATGCTGGGAATTATTAGGAAGAGAATTGAAAACAAATCAGCCAGTATCATAATGCCCCTGTATAAATCGATGGTGCGGTCTCATTTGGAATACTGTGTGCAATTCTGGTCACCGCACCTCAAAAAGGATATTATAGCATTGGAAAAAGTGCAGAACAGGGCAACTAGAATGATTAAAGGTTCGGAACACTTTCCCTATGAAGAAAGGTTAAAACGCTTGGGGCTCTTGAGCTTGGAGAAACGTCAACTGCAGGGTGACATGATAGAGGTTTACAAGATTATGCATGGGATGGAGAAAGTAGAGAAAGAAGTACTTTTCTCCCTTTCTCACAATACAAGAACTCATGGGCATTCAATGAAATTGCTGAGCAGTCAGGTTAAAATGAATAAAAGGAAGTACTTCTTCACGCAAAGGGTGATTAATATGTGGAATTCACTGCCACAGGAGGTGGCGGCGGCTACAAGCATAGCCAGCTTCAAGAGGAGATTGGATAAAAATATGGAGCAGAGGTCCATCAGTGGCTATTAGCCACAGTGTGTGTGTGTGTGTGTGTGTGTGTGTGTGTGTATATATATATATATATATATATATATATATATATATATATATATATATATATATATATATATATATATATATATATATATATTGGCCACTGTGTGACACAGAGTGTTGGACTGGGTGGTCATGGCCTGATTCAACATGGCTTCTCTTATGTTCTTATGTATAAGCAATTTAAAAACTACATTATTAGGTGCTATAAAAAGATGTCATAACAAAGGCAGTTTCTCCATATCTCAGTTCTCTGTTCCTTTGTTACTCTATTAGCGGTCTTGCAGATGACATCGTTCAGCGACATAACAGCGGCAGCCTCCTCCCATGTTAGTTATTGTGGGCCTGTCAAAAGAGTTTGGTTTTGCAGGCTCTGCGGAACTGGGAGAGGTCCCGCAGGGCTCTCGTGGCCTCTGCGAGAGCATTCCATAACATCGGTGCTGCCACTGAGAAGGCCCTAGCCCGAGTACAGCTTTGTTTGGCCTCCCTTCGTCCTGGGATGGATAGCTAAAAAGGGTCCAGGCAAGTAGGCATGAAAAACCTTAGCTTGGACCCTGGAGAGCCACTGCCAGTCTGAGTAGACAATACTGACTTCGATGGACCCAGGGTCTGATTCAGTAGAAGGCAGCTTCATATGTTCATGTCCAGGTGTCAAAGTAGTTTTGCACAATTGCTTTCTCTACTGTTCTGGCAGGTTGTCCCTTTCTGGTCTTGAATCTGACCGTTTTGAAACAGAAACCAGGAGATGTGCAAGTTACTCCCTTATGAGCCTTATGAAAGGAGACCCTTTCGCTTTTGCCACAGTCGGCTGATGCTTTCAAGTTCAGATCTGAGATTTGTGGGAAAGGCTTGAAAAGGCTGAAAGAGCCCTTTGGAAATGGCAGGGAGAGACATCTGCTGGAAAGGGCAGGATTGTGTCCCGGGAGCGTGGATGGGAAAGGAATCAAAGGTCATAACTTGGCAGCTTAGCACTCCAATGACACATTTTTAGTTCTGAGTCTCATATCTTGCCTTTCCACATTCAACAGGACTTTGTGCTCCAGAATTCATAGCAATCTTTTGGTGGGCGAGTTTTCTTTGCAGCAGAATACCGGAGACTTTCCCTTTGAGGAAAGGACGAAGAGTCTGGGGCTTTTCAGTTTAGAAAAGAGACGACTGCAGGGGGACATAAGAACATAAGAGAAGCCATGTTGGATCAGGCCAATGGCTCATCCACTCCAACACTCTGTATCACACAGTGGCCAAAATACACACACACACACACACACACACTGTGGCTAATAGCCACTGATGGACCTCTGCTCCATATTTTTATCCAATCCCCTCTTGAAGCTGGCTATGCTTGTAGCCGCCACCACCTCCCATGGCAGTGAATTCCATATGTTAATCACCCTTTGGGTGAAGTACTTCCTTTTATCCATTTTAACCTGACTGCTCAGCAATTTCACTGAATGCCCAGACATGATAGATGGACAGTTTTTTGTTGTTGTTTGTGTTTTATTTTTTGTTTGAAGAAGAAGATGATGATGATATTGGATTTCTATCCCACCCTCCACTCCAAATCTCAGCATCTCAGAGCGGCCTACAATCTCCTTTCCCTTCCTCCCTGAAAACAGACACCCTGTAAGGTGGGTGGGGCTGAGAGGACTCTCACAGCAGTTGCCCTTTCAAGGACAACCTCGGTTTAGGATCTGGGGGAGGAAGATAAAGGAGATTGTGAGCCACTCTGAGACTGAAGAGTGAAGGGTGGAATATAAATCCAATGCCGTCATCTTCTTCTTCCTCCTCCTCCTCTTCTTCTTCTTCCTCTTCTTTTTCATCCCCCTCTTTTTTTTTTTTTGTTTTAACATTCATTCCAAACATTCATTCTGTTGCGCTTGGAAGCTTGCATGTTACTTTACAATTCTAAAAGGTAAAGGCAAGCATCAGTCGTTTTCGACTCTGGGATGATGTCACATTAAGACTTTTTCATGACAGACTTTTTATGGGGTGGTTTGCCCTTGCCTTCCCCAGTCATCTACACTTCCCCCTCCCCGCCCCCAGCAAGCTGGGTACTCATTTCACTGACCTCAGAAGGATGAAAGGCTGAGTCAACCTCAAGCTGGCTACCTGAACCCAGCTTCCGCCGGGATCGAACTCAGGTCATGAGCAGAGCTTGGACTGCAGCTTACAATGGTTTTTATTACCCCTCCATGGATTCCCCACCCCCCATTGGCCATACGTTGACCGCTTTTATTCTGCGTTAACAGAGAGAAAGAGAAGGGTGCAAGAAGCCGTACAATGCTCTAGACACGTTCGAGCTCTTTCCTTCGGTCTCCCAAGCTGTGGGGAGAACCAGAGACAGACAAGCAATCAGAATAGATTCTCTTCCACCTGTAAGGAACAACCGGCAAGCTCGAAGGAAGATAAATTGCCTGAGATACCCCACTGTCTTCTTTTTATCTGGGCGTCGGAGCCGCATCACTCCCATTGACACATTGATCTTCCAGGTTACAACACATCAATCACATCCGGAAGCCCAGGAGGGGGGGGTTGTATTTCCTTCTCCCTGCAAAATTCAGAGACCAGCTCTGTATTGAACGCTGCGTTAGGAATGGGGGGAAAAGAAGAGCCCTGCAGGATCAGACCCAAAGCCTGCAGAACGCAGCAGATGTTCCTGGAAGCATCGAGAGGCAGGCTTGTGTAGTGGTTAGAGCGTTGGAGAGCCCCGCGGCGCAGAGTGGTAAAGCTGCAGTACTGCAGTCGGAGCCCTCTGCTCACGACCTGAGTTCGATCCCAGCGGAAGCTGGTTCAGGTAGCCGGCTCCAGGTTGACTCAGCCTTCCATCCTTCTGAGGTCGATCAAACGAGTACCCAGCTTGCTGGGGGGAAAGTGTAGATCAGTGATGGTCAACGGTAGCTCTCCAGATGTTTTTTTGCCTACAACTCCCAGCAGCCCCAGCCAGCATAGCCAATGACTGGGGCTGATGGGAGTTGTAGGCAAAAAACATCTGGAGAGCTACCGTTGGCCACCCCTGGTGTAGATGACTGGGGAAGGCAATGGCAAACCACCCCATAAAAAGTCTACCGTGAAAACGTTGTGAAAGCAACATCACCCCAGAGTAGAAAACGACTGGGGCTTGCACCTTTACCTTTGGATCTGAGAGACTCAGGTTCGAATCCTGACTCTGGCATGGAAGCTTGCTGGGTGACTGTGGCCCATCT
This sequence comes from Heteronotia binoei, assembly GCF_032191835.1. Classification (NCBI taxonomy): domain Eukaryota; kingdom Metazoa; phylum Chordata; class Lepidosauria; order Squamata; family Gekkonidae; genus Heteronotia; species Heteronotia binoei. The sequence continues at coordinate 14,461,901 of NC_083224.1, forward strand.
ACTCTCTCTCTCAACCTAATCTACCTTATGGGATGTTTTGCAGTTAAAGTGGAGGAGTGGCAAATGAGGCATACCACAAGAGAAGCCATGTTGGATCAGGCCAGTGGCCCATCCAGTCCAATACTTTGTGTCACACAGCGGCCAAGAAAACCAGGTGCCATTAGAAGGCCTACTAGTGGGGCCACAACTCCAGAAGTTCTCCTACTGAGCCCCCCGCCCCGAGAACCAAGAAGGCAATGCCTACTGCCCCAGACAAAGTGTTCCACCTAAAAAAAGAAAATAAGAGAAGCCATTTTGGATCAGGCCAATGGCCCTTCCAGTCCTACACTCTGTGTCACAGAAGAACATAAGAGAAGCCATTTTGGATCAGGCCAATGGCCCTTTCCATCCAACACTCTGAGTCACATAAGAACATAACAGAAGCCCTGCTGGATCAGGCCAATGGCCCATTCAGTCCAACACTCTGAGTCGCATAAGAACTTAAGAGAAGCCATTCTGGATTAGTCCAATGGCGCTTCCAGTCCAACACTCTGTGCAACATAAGAACATAAAAGAAGCCCTGTTGGATCAGGCCAATGGCCCTTCCAGTCCAATACTCTGTGTCACATAAGAACATAAAAGAAGTCATGTTGGATCAGGCCAATGGCCCTTCCAGTCCAACACTCTGTGTCACATAAGAACATAAGAGAAGCCCTGTTGGATCAGGCCAATGGCCCATCTAGTCCAACACTCTGTGTCACATAAGAACATAAGAGAAGCCCTGTTGGATCAGGCCAATGGCCCATCCAATCCAACACTCTGAGTCAGATAAGAACATTAGAGAAGCCCTGTTGGATCAGGCCAATGGCCCTTCCAGTCCAACACTCTGTGTCACATAAGAACATAAGAGAAGCCCTGTTGGATCAGGCCAATGGCCCATCCAGTCCAACACTCTGAGTCACATAAGAACATAAGAGAAGCCATTTTGGATTAGGCTAGTGGCCCTTCCAGTCCAACACTCTGTGTCACATCATGGGCAAAACCCAGGTGTCATCAGGAGGTCCACTAGTGCGGCTAGAACTCCAGGAGCCCTCCCAGTGTGGCCCCCCCCCCAAGCACAAAGAAGGCAGAGCATCACTGCCCCAGACATAAGAGAAGCCCTGTTGGATCAGGCCAGTGGCCCATCCAGTCCAACACTCTGTGTCACATAAGAACATAAGAGAAGCCCTGTTGGATCAGGCCAGTGGCCCCTCCAGTCCAGCACTCTGTGTCACATAAGAACATAAGAGAAGCCCTGTTGGATCAGGCCAGTGGCCCATCCAGTCCAGCACTCTGTGTTACACAGTGGCCAAAACCCATATGCCACCAGGAGGTCCACCAGCAGGGCCACAACTCCAGAACCCCTCCTGCCGTCACACACACCCAAGCACCTAAAAGACAGAGTATCAGGACACTGCGTTATTGTTGTATCAGACTCTGTTCATCAAGGTCAGTATTGTCTACTCAGGCTGGCAGTGGCTCTCCGGGGTTTCAGGTAGAGAAATTTCAGCACCTACCATCTGATCCTATTAGCTGGAGAAACTGGGGACTGAACCTGTGACCATTGACATGCCAAGCAGATGTTCTATCAGTGAGCCACAGCTCCTCCTCAAGTCACTGCCCCAGACACAGTGCTTCATCTCAGAAGAAGAAGAAGATAATGATTTATATCCCGCCCTCCACTCTGAATCTCAGAGTGGCTCACAATCTCCTTTATCTTCCTCCCCCACAACAGACACCCTGCGAAGTAGGTGGGGCTGAGAGAGCTCTCACAGACGTTGCCCCTTCAAGGACAACTCCTTCGAAAGCTATGGCTGACCCAAGGCCATTTCAGCAGGTGCAACTGTAGGAGTGGAGAATCAAACCCAGTTCTCCCAGATAAGAGTCAGCGCACTTCACCACTACACCAGACTGGCTCTCATGTTGTGGCTAATAGCCATTGATGGACCTTGGGGCAGCATAGAAAATGCACCAAATAACTAAGGGTACAACCAGGGCACAATGGGAAGAGGTCTCCTGTGCTGTATATCCCCAACATCTGTGTCACATAAGAACATAAGAGAAGCCCTGTTGGATCAGGCCAATGGCCCATCCAGTCCAACACTCTGTGTCACATAAGAACATAAGAGAAGCCCTGTTGGATCAGGCCAGTGGCCCATCCAGTCCAACATAAGAACATAAGAGAAGCCAAGTTGGATCAGGCCAATGGCCCATCCAGTCCAACACTCTGAGTCACATAAGAACATAAGAGAAGCCATGTTGGATCAGGCCAATGGCCCATCCAGTCCAACACTCTGAGTCACATAAGAACGTAAGAGAAGCCATGTTGGATCAGGCCAATGGCCCATCCAGTCCAACACTCTGAGTCACATAAGAGAAGCCATTTTGGATTAGGCCAGTGGACTAGATACACTGCCTCTTATCATGGGGGTTCCATTTACCTATCATGGATAACAGTTGTGGAGAGACCTGTCCTCCACAAATCTATCTAATCCTTTCATAAAACCTGAAATGCTAGTTGCCATCACAATGTCTTGTGGCAATGAGTTCCACAAGTGAACTGCTGAATATTATGAAGAGATACTTCCTTTCCCCCACTTCTGAATCTGCGTTCATTGGTTGACGCCAAATTTTAGGATAAAGAATGAGGTGAAGAAATCTCTTTCTCTCCCCCCCCACTGATAGTTTAGTTTTGATATATAATTTTAATATTTAATGTTTTATATTAATGTTTTAATATTAAATATTAAATGCTTTAATAATTAATATTTCTGTATTTTACCATTCCCCCCAGGCCCACACAGAGTTGTTGGTCCACACCAGACCTTACCAACCAAAGAATAAGCTCTCACTTAGTTGGGATTTAAAGGCATTAGACAAACCCGCAGGAGAAAGGTGCATCCATGGGTCTTAGCCACAGTGATGAATGGAACCTCCATCTCAAGCTTGTTTTCCTTTCAGGGTCATCTGACTGACCACTGTATGAAAAAGGATGCTGCTTTCGATGGACCATCCAGAGGAACTGGTTGGCCACTGTGTGGGACAGGATGCTGGACTAGAGGGACCCTCACTGGTCTGATCCAGCAGGACTCTTCTGATGTTCTTATGAAGGCCTCGGCCTCCCTGCCCTGTTGTTGGTCCTCTGGAGGAACTGGTTGGCCACTGTGTGGGACAGGATGGTGGACTAGAGGGACCCTCACTGGTCTGATCCAGCAGGGCTCTTCTGATGTTCTTATGAAGGCCTCGGCCTCTCTGCCCTATTGTTGGCCCTCCAGAGGAAATGGTTGGCCACTGCGTGAGACAGGATGCTGGACTAGATGGATCCTCACTGGTCTGATCCAGCAGGGCTCTTCTGATGTTCCTATGAAGGCCTCGGCCTCTCTTCCCTGTTGTTGTCCCTCCAGAGGAAATGGTTGGCCACTGTGTGAGACAGGATGCTGGACTAGATGGACCCTCTCTTGTCTGATCCAGCAGGGCTCTTCTGATGTTCTTATGAAGGCCTCAGCCTCTCTGCCCTATTGTTGGCCCTCCAGAGGAAATGGTTGGCCACTGCGTGAGACAGGATGCTGGACTAGATGGATCCTCACTGGTCTGATCCAGCAGGGCTCTTCTGATGTTCTTATGAAGGCCTTGGCATCTCTGCCCTGTTGTTGGCCCTGCAGAGGAACTGGTTGCCCACTGCGTGAGACAGGATGCTGGACTAGATGGACTCTCACTGGTCTGATCCAGCAGGAGTCTTCTGATGTTCTTATGAAGGCCTTGGCCTCTCTGCCCTGTTGTTGGCCCTGCAGAGGAACTGGTTGGCCATTGCGTGAGACAGGATGCTGGACTGGATGGACTCTCACTGGTCTGATCCAGCAGGACTCTTCTGATGTTCTTATGACGGCCTCAGCCTCCATGCCCTGTTGTTGGCCCTCCAGAGGAACTGGTTGGCCACTGCGTGAGACAGGATGCCAGACTAGATAGACCCTCACTGGTCTGATCCAGCAGGGCTCTTCTGATGTTCTTCTGAAGGCCTTGGACTCTCTGCCCTAGTGTTGGCCCTCCAGAGGAACTGGTTGACTGCCATGTGTGACAGGATGCTGCACTAGATGGACCCTCACTGGTCTGATCCAGCAGGGCTTTTCTGATGTTCTTATGAAGGCCTCGGCCTCTCTGCCCTGTTGTTGACCCTCCAGAGGAACTGGTTGGCCACTGCGTGAGACAGGATGCTGGACTAGATGGACCCTCACTGGTCTGATCCACCAGTGCTCTTCTGATGTTCTTATGAAGGCCTCGGCCACTCTGCCCTGTTGTTGGCCCCCAAAGGAGCTGGTTGGCCACTGTGTGAGACAGGAGGCTGGACTAGATGGACCCTCACTTGTCTGATCCAGCAGGGCTCTTCTGGTGTTCTTATGAAGGCCTAAGCCTCTCTGCCCTGTTGTTGGCCCTACAGAGGAACTGGTTGGCTACTGCGTGAGACAGGATGCTGGACTAGATGGATCCTCACTGGTCTGATCCAGCAGGGCTCTTCTGATGTTCCTATGAAGGCCTCAGCCTCTCCCCCCCCCCCCAATTGCTAGAGCATCCCCATGCAAAATGGGGAGAAGTATATACCAGCAATAAAATGATGGAACGCTAGTCCCAGAATGGGGTAGGACTGGTGTAGTGGTTAAGTGTGTAGACTCTTATCTGGGAGAACCAGGTTTGATTCCCCACTCCTCCACTTGCACCTGTTGGAATGGCCAATATCTTCTTCTTCTTCCATTATCGTGTTATTCTGTTTGAGAGCTTGACAGGAAGCCATGAGATGTTGAATTATTAACCTTTGGCTGATGAAGGTTGGATAAACCGAAACCGGTCCTGCTGTCTCCTTCTTTGGATTTACAGCAATATTTTACGAAGAAGGCTTGTTTGCCAATTGCTTCTACTTGGACTATTGACTGTAACGGCACCTTAAGAAGAAGGCTTGCTTGGCAACTGACAACCAATAGGTTTACAGCAAACGGGATTTTTCCCCTACTGAATTTGTTATGGACTATTATATGTGGCACATGTTAATATAACCTCGTCTATAGCGCAACATGTTTTGCTTTGTTCTTTACTTATCATGGTATAACTGTGGTTCCTCAATGTCGTAATCCCCAGTTGGGGGCAGGGGACCCCCCAGTTTGGAGGCTCTCCCCTTGCTTCAGGGTCATCAGAAAGCAGGGGACGGGGAGGGAAATAGTTGAAGGGAACTCCATTACACAACATTGATTCCCATAGAATATAATGGATAATTGATCTGTGGGTATCGGGGGCTCTGGGGGCCTGTTTTATGAGTTAGAGGCACCATATTTTCAGCATAGCATCCGGGGACCCTCCTCAAAGTAGCCCCGAACCTTCAAAAAGATTGGACCGGGGGGTCCAATTCTATGAGCCCCCAAAGAAGGTGCCCCTATCCTTCATTATTTCCAGCGGAGAGAAGGCATTTCAAAGGTGTGCAGTCCCTTTAAATGGGATGGCCAGGACTCCCTTTGGAGTGCAGTCCTGCTTGCTACACCCTTGCTCCAGGCTCCACCCTCAAGGTCCCCAGATATTTCTTGAGTTGGACTTGGCGGGCCCTATATCTCAGTAGGTTATAAGGCCATAAATATCAACTCTGCAAGGTGGCCATTTTGTCCCGCAGAACTGATCTCTGTACTCTAGAAATAAACTGCAGTTCTGGGAGCTCTCCAGGCCCCATTGATCCATATAAAAACCTGCACGTTTTGTTTGGCTCAGCCATAGCTACGCTCAGCCATTAATGGGGAGGGACGCCATAGAAAGTCACAAGGCTGCCTTCAGTTGAAATTCTCATTAGGTTTTCACCTCTCCCCTGCGCAGCTTGAACCTGTGAGTGTTTTGCTTTCACACCAACGTCTGTTTCCTAGCACCAGATTTTCCCCAATCCCATTTATGCAGTTTTAAACCTGTCTTTGCCTCAGTTGGCGCACAACACACAAATGACCTAAAAGAGAGAGAGAGAGAAAGAGAGAGAGAGAGAGAGAATGAAGAAGATCAGGAACAATAATGACCAAAACCAGGGCCCTTTTTTTGGTAGAAAAAGTCCAACAGGAACTCATTTGCATATTAGGCCATTCCCTGTCAGGGCTTTTTTTAGCAGGAACTCCGATGGTGATGTCAGGAGGTGTGGCCTAATATGCATAAGAGTTCCTGCTGTGTTTTTTCTACAAAAAAAGCCCTGTGTACAACAACGGTGATGTCAGGGTGTGTGGCCTAATTAGCAAAAGAGTTCCTGCTACAAAAATTCCTGCCCCCGACATCGTTTGTAGAAAAAGCCCAGCAGGAACTCATTTGGATATTAGGTCACACCCCCTGACATCACCATTGTTCTACACAGGGCTTTTTTGTAGAAAGAGCACTGCAGGAACTCATATGCATATTAGGCCACACCCCCTGACAACACCATTGTTTCATTCAGGGCTTTTTGCAGCAAACGCCCAATAAGAACTCATTTGCATATTAGGCCACACCCCTGACATCATTGTTCTACATAGGGATTTTTTTTAAGCCCAGCAGGAACTCATTTGGATATTAGGTCACACCCCCTGACATCACCATTCTACACAGGGCTTTTTTGGTAGCAAAAGCACAACAGGAACTCATATGCATATTAGGCCACACCCCCTGACATCACCATTGTTTCATTCAGGGCATTTGCATGTTAGGCCACACCCCCTGAATTGTCTTCCTGTGCATTCCTGCTCAAAAAAAAGCCCTGACCAAAATGAAAAACTGCCAAGGATGACACACAAAAGCCACAAAGAGATTAAGAGTGCAATCCTAAAAACACTTTCTTCGGAGTGGACCTGGATACAATTCAGAATAGACCAGTTTACAATTGCTCTTTAATTCAGGTGGGCAGCCGTGTTGGTCTGAAGCAAGAGAACGAGAGAGTTCAGGGGCGCCTTGAAGACGAAAGGTTTATTTAAGGTGCAACATTTCATGTGCATGCACAGCTCTGTTTGGCTTTCGCACCCATTTCTGAGTGTTTTGCTTTCGCACCAATTTCTGTTTCCTAGCACCAGATTTCCCCAATTCCTTTGATGCAGTTTTAACCCTGTTTTTGCTTCCGCTGAAGAGAAGGGCTTGCGCATGAAAGTGGTATCGCTTTGCTCTGCTCTGGTAAGACCTCACCTGGAGTATTGTTTTAAGCATATTTTAAGGGTTTTTTTAAAAAAAAAAAAAAAATCTTTAATCGTGTTTGTCTGCGTCCTTTAAAAAGTTTATATCTCCGCTACCTAATCTTAGATAGGGACACACATGGTCCAGCCCGACACGGCCTGGCCCAAAAAGGTCTCATTTGTGCCAGGTCTGGCCCTCATAACAAATGAGTTTGACAGCCCTGACTACCTCCCAAAGCTGGAGGAAACGGATAACCTGTATTCTAGACTGCAATTTGGAGAGAGCTCCAGGCACCACTCTAGAATGCTAGTAACCAGGGGTCATTTAATGGGAAAACAGGTGCTGGAGCTCATCAGCACAACACAGGAGGTGGTGGTGGCTACAAGCATAGCCAGCTTCAAGAGGGGATTGGATAAAAATATGGAGCAGAGGTCCAACAGTGGCTGTTAGCCACAGGGTGTAGATGGAACTCTCTGTCTGGGGCAGTGATGCTCTGTATTCTTGGTGCCGGGGTGGAGGCACAGTGGGAGGGCTTCTAGCGTCCTGGCCCCACTGATGAACCTCCTGATGGCACCTGGGGTTTTTGGCCACTGTGTGACACAGAGTGTTGGACTGGATGGGACATTGGCCTGATCCAACATGGCTTATCTTAGGTTCTTATGTCTGGGGCAATGATGCTCTGTATTCTTAGTGCTTGTGGGGGGGCACAGTGGGAGGGCTTCTAGTGTCCTGGCCCCAATGGGGGACCTCCTGATGGCACCTGGGTTTTTTGGCCACTGTGAGACACAGAGTGTTGGACTGGATGGGACATTGGCCTGATCCAACATGGCTTCTCTTATGTTATATCTGAGGCAGTGATGCTCTGTATTCTTAGTGCTTGTGGTGGTGGGGGGAACAATGAACATCTGAAGCTGCCTTATACTGAATCAGACCTTTGGTCCATCAAAGTCAGTATTGTCTTCTCAGACTGGCAGCGGCTCTCCAGGGTCTCAAGCTGAGGTTTTTCACACCTATTTGCCTGGACCCTCTTTTGGAGATGCCAGGGATTGAACCTGGGACCTTCTGCTTCCCAAGCAGATGCTCTACCACTGAGCCACCGTCCCTCCCCCAATGTGAGGGCTTCTAGTGTCCTGGCACCACTGGTGGACCTCCTGATGGCACCTGGTTTTTTTGGCCACTGTGTGACACAGAGTGTTGGACTGGATGGCCCATTGGCCTGATCCAACATGGTTTCTCATATGTTCTTATGTCTAGGGCAGGGATGCTCTGTATTCTTGGTGCTTGTGGGGGGGGGCAAAGTGAAAGGGCTTCTAGCTCCACTTGTGAACCTCTGGATGGCACTTGGGTTTGTTTTTTTTTTGGCCACTGTGTGACCCAGAAACTGATTTTGCATTCAGCTTACCCCGCAGTCATGTTCCTGTTCTCTGTGCAGCGTCAGATTCCCCACTATTTGCCCCGGAGTTTCAGGAAACGTCGCGGCTTTTGCGCAGCATACGGAAACTGGTTTTTAGCAGTTTCCGTTTGCTGCGCGAAAGCTGCAATGCTTCCTGTAACTTCGGCGCAGATAGCAGGGAATCCGACGGACGCTGCGCAGAGAAGAGGAACGTGACCGCGGGGTAAGCTGAGCGCGAAATCGGTCAGAGTGTTGGACTGGATGGGCCGTTGGCCTGATCCAACATGGCTTCTCTTATGTTCATTTGAATAACATTTGCATATGCCACACACACCCCTGACATCACCGGAAAGTGTAGTGAATTATATCAGCTCAGCATCTACCTTCGAATGCTTCTTCAATTAAAATTGTCACAATAAAACCTTAACTCCCATCATACTTTTGAAATGACTTTCTCCTATGTGGCCACAGTGGTGTGAGGAAGATTTCCATCTGTCTGCTTTCTATGTTTGGTTATTTCCCCATTTTTTTGGAGGGGGGGGGAATGTATTAGAAATGTTGTCAAATCTTAGAGTTCAGCAAAATTCTCACAGGGGGGGTTGAACATCATGAGGTCCAGCACCTGTTTTCCTACGAAACGACCCCCGGAAATAGCATATTTCTTCTCATCTAATTTCTCACTTCTTCTTTTTAAAAAAAAAGAATATTGAAATTGATTTTAAAGTGGATTTTCAAAGGATTCTTTGGAGCGGAAAGTGGGAATTGAAGGTGGGATATTCTGCTGATTGTTTTTAGCACTCTATTAAGCAAGGGCTGAGAAGCAGGGAGTTATCAGGCTGGAGTTAATCACTGCAAAAAGGACTTCAAAGACTGAACAAATCTAGCCTTCTCGTCTCACAATGGAAACATCTGGCCAAAGAGCAGAACATCGGATCAGACCATAGTCTGCCAGTCTGGACCAGGAGTGTCAAACATAGCGTACCTCCCGTGGGCTGGAACCGGCCTGCCCAGTGCCAACCGGCCAGTTTGGTGTAGTGGTTAAGTGCACAGACTCTTATCTGGGAGAACCAGGTTTGATTCCCCACTCCTCCACTTGCAGCTACTGGAATGGCCTGGAGTCAGCCACAGCTCTAGCGGAGGTTGTCCTTGAAAGGGCAGCTGCTGTAAGAGCTCTTTCAGTCCCACTTACTTCACAGGGTGTCTGTTGTGTGGGGGGAGGTAAAGGAGATTGTGAGCCGCTCTGAGATTCAGAGTATAGGGTGGGATATAAATCCAATATTATCTCCTCCTCCTCCTCCTCAGGTGTCTGTTGTGGGGAGGGGAAGGGAAAGGAGATGGTAAGCCATTCTGAGACTCTAAGTGAAGAATGGGGTATAAATCCAATCTCTTATTATTATTCTTCGTCTGAAATCGCTCCACTCTCCAAGATATGAGGACAGATGGACACACATTCTAGCTGTTATCTGAAGAAGTGAGCAGTACTTCAGGAAAGCGCAAGCCCTGCCACAAAATTTTTGTCCATCTTTAAGGTGCTCCTAGACTTTTCCACTTTTCTCTCACCTCACAGGGTTATTGCTGCGAGAATATAAGAGAAGCCATGTTGGATCAGGCCAGTGGCCCATCCAGTCCAACACTGTGATCAAAAAACCAAGGTGCCATCAGGAGGTCCATCAGTGGGGCCAGGGCACTAGAAGCCCTCCCACTGTTACCCCCCCAAGCACCAAGAATACAGAGCATCACTGCCCCAGGCAGAGAGTTCCATCTCTACCCTGTGACTAATAGCCTCTGAGGGAACTCTGCTCCATAGGTTTATCCAATCCCCTCCTGTGGCAGTGAATTCCATGAGTTAATCACCCTCTGGGTGAAGAAGGACTTCCTTTGGTGTCTGTTATGGGGGAGGAAGATAAAGGAGATTGTGAGCCGCTCTGAAATTCTGAGATTCAGAGCGGAGGGCGGGATATAAATCCAATATCATCTTCTTCTTTTATCCATTCTAACCTGACTGCTCAGCAATTTCATGGAGTGTCCGCAAATTCTTGTATCGTGAGAAAGGGAGAAAAGGACTTCTTTCTTTCCCTTCTCTATCCCATGCATAATCTTGTAAAGCTCTATCATGTCACCCCTCAGTTGACGTTTCTCCAAGCTAAAGAATTAGAAGAAGAAGAAGATATTGGATTTATATCCCGCCCTCCACTCTGAAGAGTCTCAGAGTGGCTCATAATCTCCTTTACCTTCCTCCCACACAACAGACTCCCTGTGAGGTAGATGAAGATATTGGATTTATATCCCGCCCTCCACTCCGAAGAGTCTCAGAGCGGCTCACAATCTGCTTTCCCTTCCTCCCCCACAACAGACACCCTGTGAGGTAGATGAAGATATTGGATTTATATCCCGCCCTCCACTCCGAAGAGTCTCAGAGCGGCTCCCTTCCCTTCCTCCCCCACAACAGACACCCTGTAAGGTAGATGAAGATATTGGATTTATATCCCGCCCTCCACTCCGAAGAGTCTCAGAGCGGCTCACAATCTCTTTTCCCTTCCTCCCCCACAACAGACACCCTGTGAGGTAGATGAAGATATTGGATTTATATCCCGCCCTCCACTCCGAAGAGTCTCAGAGCGGCTCACAATCTCTTTTCCCTTCCTCCCCCACAACAGACACCCTGTGAGGTAGATGAAGATATTGGATTTATATCCCGCCCTCCACTCCGAAGAGTCTCAGAGCGGCTCACAATCTCCTTTACCTTCCTCCCCCACAACAGACACCCTGTGAGGTAGATGAAGATATTGGATTTATATCCCGCCTTCCACTCCGAAGAGTCTCAGAGAGGCTCACAATCTCCTTTCCCTTCCTCCCCCACAACAGACACCCTGTGAGGTGGGTGGGGCTGGAGAGGGCTCTCACAGCAGCTGCCCTTTCAAGGACAACCTCTGCCAGAGCTATGGCTGACCCAAGGCCATTCCAGCAGCTGCAAGTGGAGGAGTGGGGAATCAAACCCGGTTCTCCTAGATAAGAGTCCGCACACTTCACCACTACACCAAACTGGCTCTCTAAAGAGCCCCAAGCGGAGGAGAGCGACAAACATGGGATTCCATTGAACATTCAGTCCCCAGACATCTCGAAGTCTCAAAGGAGGCCAATCAACCCGCTACGTTTTTGCCTGCCAGGAAATCCCAGGAGCCTTGGAAGCGAATGAGCTGGATTTCCTCTGGATGCTTCCAAGTAAACCTCTTTAAGGATTCTGACTTCCCCCAAAGCCAGATAATATTTTGGGTTATGGCTCAGCGCTGCCACAATTTGCCGCAGCGTCAGTCTGAGAGAGCAGAGGAAGTTATTAAGACACGTCCAGGAGGCCTGGAGGACTTTTTTGTCAGCTGCCTGTGCAGCCCGTGGCCTTCTTTCTTCCCAGCTGCGTGAGATGAAACACTGGCGCTCACCATCCTAAAGAAAAAAGAAGGGGTGGGGGGTGGGGAGCGGTTGGAATTGCATTTCTCGCCTTTGGCTTTCTGTTGACAGCTTTAGAAAGTGTATCCGTCAGCCTCGGAGAGCCGAGTCCAGCAGGTCGGATGAGAAATGGGAACCAATTCCTTGCGAAATTATTGTCCCAAGATGACTGCTGTGTTCTGGGGTTGCCGGTCTCCGGTTGGGACCTGGAGATCTCCTGGGCTCCAGGCAGCGGAGATCAGTTCCCCTGGAGAAAATAAAATGTGAAGTGATGGTATCGCTTTACTCTGCTCCGGTAAGACCTTCCCTGGAGTATTGTGTTCAGTTTTGGGCAACACAATTTAAGAAGGAACTAGACAAGCTGGAACGGGACAAGAGGAGGGCGATGAAGATGGTGAGGGGTCTGGAGACCAAGTCCTGTGAGGAAAGGTTGAAGGAGCTGGGCATGTTTAGCTTGGAGAGGAGGCGGCTGAGAGGTGATAGGATCACCATCTTCAAGTTCTTGAAGGGCTGTCCTGTAGAGGATGGTGTGGAATTGTTTTCTGTGGCCCCAGAAGGTAGGACCAGAACCAATGGGTTGAAATTAAATCAAAAGAGTTTCCGACACAACATTAGGACAAACTTCCTGACCGTGAGAGCGGTTCCTCAGTGGAACAGGCTTCCTCGAGAGGTGGTGGGCTCTCTTTCCTTCGAGGTTTTTCAACTGACTCTAGATGGCCATCTGACAGCAATGAAGATTCTGTGAATGTAGAGAGAGGTATTTGTGAGTTTCCTGCCTTGTGCAGGGGGTTGGACTAGATGACCCTGGAGGTCCCTTCCAACTCTATGATTCTATGACTGCTTTGGAGGGTGAACCGTTTTGGCATTATTCCCCACTGAGGGTTTTCTGCTTCCGAAATCCTCCCCTCCCAGGATTTGGGAGGGGGATGGAGCCTAGGGAGGGTTGCCACTCTCCAGGTGGCACTTGAAGATCTCCTGCAATTACAGTTGATTTCCTGATTACAGGAGAGACTGTTTTGGACTCTATGCCATAATTGCTGCCTAAAGTGAGTCTGCGCTCAGTGACAGCGTGGATTCATCAGACAGAACATAAGAGAAGCCATGTTGGATCAGGCCAATGGCCCATTCAGTCCAACACTCTGTGTCACATAAGAACATAAGAGAAGCCTTGCTGGATCAGGCCAATGGCCCATCCAGTCCAACACTCTGTGTCACATAAGAACATAAGAGAAGCCTTGTTGGATCAGGCCAATGGCCCATCCAGTCCAACACTCTGTGTCACATAAGAACATAAGAGAAGCCTTGCTGGATCAGGCCAATGGCCCCTCCAGTCCAACACTCTGAGTCACATAAGAACATAAGAGAAGCCTTGTTGGATCAGGCCAATGGCCCATCCAGTCCAACACTCTGTGTCACATAAGAACATAAGAGAAGCCTTGCTGGATCAGGCCAATGGCCCCTCCAGTCCAACACTCTGAGTCACATAAGAACATAAGAGAAGCCTTGCTGGATCAGGCCAATGGCCCATCCAGTCCAACACTCTGTGTCACATAAGAACATAAGAGAAGCCATGCTGGATCAGGCCAATGGCCCATCCAGTCCAACACTCTGTGTCACATAAGAACATAAGAGAAGCCATGTTGGATCAGGCCAATGGCCCATCCAGTCCAATACTTTGTGTCATGCAGTGGCCAAGAAACCCAGGTGCCATCAGGAGGTCCATCAGTGGGGCCAGGACACTAGAAGCCCTCCCACTGTGCCCCCACCAAACACCATGAATACAGAGCATCACTGTCCCAGACAGAGAGTTCCAAGAATATGCTGTTGCTAGTAGCCACTGATGGACCTCTGCTCCAGATGTTGATCCAATCCCCTCTTGAAGCTGTCTGTGCTTGCAGCACAATAAAATTTAGAGGTTCCAGAGCTCCGCTCTTGTGAGCTCCTGCCCAAAATGAGGCCTGAATATAAATAATTCCAATAGTGACAGTCAATCCAAAAGTGCCAGCTAGTTCAGAAGGGCATCAAAGTCTCACAGTAGTTAATGATGATCAGTTAGTGCTATAGTGCTATAGTGACAAGGAGATCGACAACAGGCTGGCAAAGGCAAACCGTGCATTTGGCCGACTGCACAAAAGAGTATGGAGCAACAAGCATCTGAAAAAAGGCACAAAGATCAATGTTTACAAAGCGGTTGTGTTGACGACCCTCATCTACGGCTCCGAATTGTGGGTTTTATACCGTCATCACCTGCGACTCCTTGAGCGCTTTCATCAGCGCTGCCTTCGCACCATCCTCAACATCCACTGGAGTGACTTTGTGACCAACACTGAAGTCCTCAAGAGGGCGAAGGTTACAAGCATCGAAGCACTGCTGTTGAAGATGCAGCTGCGCTGGGCAGGGCATATTTCTAGGATGGAAAACCACCGCCTTCCCAAGATTGCTCTGTATGGCGAACTTTCCACCGGCCATCGAAATAGAGGGGCACCAAAGAAGAGGTACAAGGACTCCTTGAAGAAATCCCTTGGCACCTGTCGCATCAACCATCACCAGTAGTCTGACCTAGCCTCAGATCGCAAAGCATGGAGGCACACCATCCACCAGGCTGTCTCTTCCTTTGAGAACGCACGCATAGCTGGTCTTGAGGACAAAAGGAGATTGAGGAAGAATCGCACTGCTACAGCACCAACCCCAAATCAGACTTTTCCCTGCAGCCACTGTGGCCGGATCTGCCTGTCCCGCATTGGTCTTGTCAGCCACCAGCGAGCCTGCAGCAGACGTGGACTACTGCACCCTTCTTAAATCTTCGTTCGCGAAGTCAAGCCGAGAAGAGAAGGAGAGAAGGGAGAGTGCTATATAGTCATACTGATGCCATCTTGGATTTTAGGGATTGTAATTGTATGAAATGTTTTTGTTGTGATTTTGGCTTTTTTCTGTGCTGTTTTAACTGTTGTTAACCGCCCTGAGCCCGTTAGGGGAGGGTGGGATATAAATAAAATAAAATTACATTGGTGGTAAATATGTGTTGACGGGTATCCTGGAATTTAAGTGTGGTTCAAGTCAAGATCTTCATGATCTTCACGGTCGCAATTCTGCTGTGTTCTTGTTCAGTCGCACAGTCAAGTCCGCCCGTTCACGACCCCGTGGACCAAGTCACGCCAGGCCCTCCTGTCTTCCACCATCCTCCGAAGTCTGCTCAAATTTGTGTTATTTACATCAGTAACATATGAACATACGAAGCTGCCTTATACTGAATCAGACCCTTGGCCCATCAAAGTCAGTATTGTCTTCTCAGACTGGCAGCGGCTCTCCAGGGCCTCAAGCTGAGGTTTTCCACACCTATTTGCCTGGACCGTTTTTAGTTGGAGATGCCGGGGATTGAACCTGGGACCTTCTGCTTACCAAGCAGATGCTCTACCACTAAGCCACCGTCCCTCCCCTGCTCTCCAGGGTCTCAAGCTGAGGATTGTCACACCTACTTGCCTGGACCCTTTTTAGTTGGAGATGCCGGGGATTGAACCTGGGACCTTCTGCTTACCAAGCAGATGCTCCACCACTGAGCCACCGTCCCTCCCCTGCTCTCCAGGGTCTCAAGCTGAGGATTTTCATGCCTACTTGCCTGGACCCTTTTTAGTTGGAGATGCCGGGGATTGAACCTGGGACCTTCTGCTTCCCAAGCAGATGCTCTGCCACTGAGCCACCATCCGCTGCCCATCCATCTCCTCTTTTGTCATCCCCTTCTTCTTTGGCCTTCTGTCTTTCCCAGCATCAGGCTCTTCTCCAGGGAGTGCTCCCTTCTCATTGGGTGGCCAAAGTATTTGAGCTTCAGCATCTGACCTTCCAAGTCTGGGTTGATTTCCCTTCGGACTGACTGATTGGATCTTCTTGCAGTCCAAGGGACTCTCAAGAGTCTTCTCCAGCACCACTACTGTAGGAATTCTAAAAGGATGTGGAGCCGATGCTCGACAGAACCATGCACTGCCAGCAGCGCCCGCCATCTATTAATTTCAACGGCCTGCCAGTTCTTTCAGGAGATCACCCCTCCGAACAAAGGGAAAGGTCAGCTTCAACCCCAGCTGGTCCAGATCAATGTGAGGAATGAAAGATGAGCATCATCTGTAAAAATGCTGGGGGCCAGCTGGCTTCTTCCCCCCAGACACGCTGCTTTTTCATCCTGCCCTTAAAAGCTTTTAGTGATCTCAAGCGGAGGGACGAGACCTTTGGAAGATTTAAAGCCGAAGCGGAGTTGGCCGATTCGATCCATTCCCTTTCCCAGAAGTTCCGTTTCGGAGAAGGAGGGCATTAGAAGATGAAGAAGAAGAAGAATTGCAGCTTTATACTCTGCCCTTCTCTCTGAATCAGAGACTCAGAGTGGCTTACAAGCTCCTATATCTTCTCCCCCCACAAGAGACACCCTGCGAGGTGGGTGGGGCTGAGAGGGCTCTCCCAGCAGCTGCCCTTTCAAGAACAGAGTCTCAGAACGGCCTGCAATCTCCTTTCCCTTCCTCCCCCACAACAGACACCCTGCGAGGTGGGTGGGGCTGGAGACGGCTCTCCCAGCTGCTGCCCTTTCAAGGACAGAGAGCGGCCTACAATCTCCTTTCCCTTCCTTCCCCACAGCAGACACCCTGTGAGGTGGGTGGGGCTGGCGAGGGCTCTCACAGCTGCTGCCCTTTCAAGGACAGAGAGCGGCCTACAATCTCCTTTCCCTTCCTTCCCCACAGCAGACACCCTGCGAGGTGGGTGGGGCTGGAGACGGCTCTCACAGCTGCTGCCCTTTCAAGGACAGAGAGCGGCCTACAATCTCCTTTCCCTTCCTTCCCCACAACAGACACCCTGCGAGGTGGGTGGGGCTGGAGAGGGCTCTCACAGCAGCTGCCCTTTCAAGGACAGAGAGCGGCCTACAATCTCCTTTCCCTTCCTCCCCCACAACAGACACCCCGTGAGATGGGTGGGGCTGGAGAGGGCTCTCCCAGCAGCTGCCCTTTCAAGGACAGAGAGCGGCCTACAATCTCCTTTCCCTTCCTCCCCCACAACAGACACCCTGTGAGGTGGGTGGGGCTGAGAGGACTCTCACAGCAGCTGCCCTTTCAAGGACAACCTCTGCCAGAGCTATGGCTGAGTCTGACCCAAGTCCGTTCCGGCAGGTACAAGTGGAGGAGTGGGAGAGAGATAGAGACAGAGATAGAGAGAGAGATGTCCAGTAGTCAGAAGCCGTGCTAGACAAGAGTCTAGCCTGCTCTAGCCACTACGCTACATCCTCTCTCAGTTCAGAAGGGTGCCGTGCCGGATTAAACTCTGTGGAGGCTCCTAGGCAGTTGAAATCTCAGGGGCCCCCTCGCAAATTATCTCAGAGTCAGAGCTCCCATCCCACCACCTGTGACCCCCGTTGCAGCCTGCAAGCACCTTCTCAAAACTGGCAAAAACTTGACAAAACTGGGTGGGAGAGGCAGACAGAGGCAAACCTAGGGTTGCCAATCCCCAGATGGGGGCAGGGGATCCCCTGGTTTGGAGACCCTCCCCCCGCTTCAGGGTTGTCAGAAAGCGGGGGGAGGGGAGGGAAATGTCTTCTGGGAACTCTATTATTCCCCATGGAGATTTATTCCCATAGAAAATCATGGAGAATTGATCCGCGGGTATCTGGGGCCCTGGGGGGGGCCTGTTTTTTGGGGTAGAGGCACCAAATTTTCAGTGTAGCATCTAGTGCCTCTTCCCAAAATACCCCCCAAGTTTTAAAACGATTGGACCAGGGGGTCCAATTCTATGAGCCCCAAAAGAAGGTGCCCCTATCCTTCATTATTTCCTATGGAAGGAAGGAATTGAAAAGGTGTGCCGTCCCTTTAAATGTGATGGCCAGAACTCCCTTTGGAGTTCAGTTATGCTGTCACAGCCTTGATCTTGGCTCCACACCTAATGTCTCCTGGCTCCACCCCCAAAGTCCCCAGATATTTCTTGAATTGGGCTTGGCAACCCTAGGCAAAGCGTGGGGGCCTATAGGCCAGTGCCTATTTGGCCTGTTAATCCGGGTGGTCTGCTTTGGAAACACCTGTTCGAAAGCATCGTGTGCAACAAATCACTCGATGGAAAACACTCTTTCTGAATCAGGGCTCACAAATTGCTTCCCCAGCTTTACAGGGTGATGAGGCAAAAGGCAAATGCAATTTTGGGCTGTATCAACATAAGTCTAGTGTCCAGATCATGTGAAATGATGGTATCGTTTTACTCTGCTCTGGTAAGACCTCACCTGGAGTCTTGTGTTCAGTTTTGGGCACCACATTTTAAGAAGGATATAGACAAGCTGGAACAGGTCCAGAGGAGGGCGACGAAGATGGTGAGGGGTCTGGAGACCAAGTCCTATGAGGAAAGGTTGAAGGAGCTGGGGATGTTTAGCCTGGAGAGAAGGTGGCTGAGAGGTGATAGGATCACCATCTTCAAGTCCTTGAAAGCCTGTTATCTAGAGGATGGTGTGGAACTGTTTTCTGCGGCCCCAGAAGGTAGGACCAGAACCAGCAGGTTGAAATTAAATCAAAAGAGTTTCTGGCTCAGCGTTAGGAAGGACTTCCTGACCGTGAGAGCGTCTCCTCAGTGCAACAGGTTTCCTCGGGAGGTGGTGGGTTCTCCTTCCTTGGAGGTTTTTAACAGAGGCTAGATGGCCATCTGACAGTAATGAGGATCCTGTGAATGTAGGGGGAGGTATTTGTGAGTTTAGAGCGGTTCCTCAGTGGAACAAGCTTCCTCCTTGGGAAGTGGTGGGCTCTCCTTCCTTGGAGGTTTTTAAACAGAGGCTGGATGGCCATCTGACAGCAATGAATTTAGGGGGAGGTATTTGTGAGTTTCCTGCCTTGTGCAGGGGGTTGGACTAGATGACCCTGGAGGTCCCTTCCAACTCTATGATTCCTTGATCTGGGGTTGCCAGCTCCAGGTTGGTAAATTTCTGGAGATTTTGGGGGTGGAGCCTGAGAGGATGGGATTGGGGGAAGGAGGGACTTCAATGGGTAGAATGCAGAGCTTTTTTTGAGCAGGAGCACACAGGAACCCAGTTCCGGCTGGCTTGGCATCAGGGGGTGTGGCTAATATGCAAATGAGCTTCTGCTGGGCTTTTTCTACAAAAAAGCCCTATGCTAAACAATGGTGATGCCAGGGGGTGTGGCCTAATATGAAAATGTGTTCCTGCTGGGCTTTTCCCACAAAAAAGGCCCTGGCAGAATGCAATGACAACAATAACAATTTATTATGGTCAATTGACCGCACAGTCTACAAAATCTCACAGTCCGAGACCATAATTTCTGACTTCATCAAAGCAATCCCATATTCAAATTCCACCAATTTTAGAATGCTGTAAAGTCCACCTTCCAAAGAGGCCGTTTCCCCCTATGAAGAACGGTTAAAACGCTTGAGGCTCTTTAGCTTGGAGAAACATCAACTGCGGGGTGACATGATAAGAGGTTTACAAGATTATGCATGGGATGGAGAAGGTAGAGAAAGAAGTACTTTTCTCCCTTTCTCACAATACAAGAACTCGTGGGCACTCAATGAAATTGCTGAGCAGTCAGGTTAAAACGGATAAAGGAGGTCCTTCTTCACCCAAAGGGGGATTAACATGTGGAATTCACTACCACAGGAGGTGGCGGCGGCTACAAACATAGACAGCTTCAAGAGGGGGTTAGATAAAAATATGGAGCAGAGGTCCATCAGTGGCTATTAGCCAAACTGTGTGTATATATGTGTGTGTGTGTAATTTTTTTGGCCACTGTGTGACACAGAGTGTTGGACTGGATGGGCCACTGGCCTGATCCAACATGGCTTCTCTTATGTTCTTATCTGTCTCCAGGACATCAATTGTAATCCCAGGAGATCTCCAGCCATCACCTGGAGGCTGGCAACCCTTCATCCACATGACATTTATTTATGACTGTCATTTTCAGTGTTTTGTCAAGGGCAGCCATGCGACACCCACGGATCTCTCGTGAAAAAAAATCTCCGATGCGACACATTTCCTTTTTAAAAAACAAAAAAAGCAAAAAACCAGCCTCTTGCCATCTGCCCCGCTTCTTAATTGCAAATGCAGAGGGGGGGGAAAAAACCCAGCAGGCTTTCTAATTAATCAGCAAAATCGATCTGAAGTTATTGAAATGCAGGCGCACGCCTTTTGTTCTGTCTGGGATGAATCTATTAGGGTGTCTTTTCCTCTCTTTTGTGGGAGAGAAAATTGCTGTTTTTCATGGGCCAGATCTCATCAGGCGTTAAGTGGCGCTGTTTAAGTTGATTTAACGGAAAGCATCTTGCCAACAGAAAAAACCTTTTCAGCCCTCTGCATTTATTTTCCGGCGTTGTGGCTTTTATGGAGCACAGCAATTGGCAGTAAAAAAAAAAGAAGAAGAGGTTGCTTGGCTCAGACTTGGACTAACCCGCAGACTCCAGTCTCTTCTTGATATTATAAAACAGGGGTGGCCAAACTTGCTTAACTTAAGAGCTACATAGAATAAATGTCAGAGGTTTGAAAGCTACAAGAAGGAAGGAAAGGAGGGAGGGAGGGAGGAAGGAAGGAAGGAAGGAAGGAAGGAAGGAAGGAAGGAAGGAAGGAAGGAAGGAAGGAAGGAAGGAAGGAAGGAAGGAAGGAAGGAGAAGAAGACTGCCGATTTATACCCCGCCTTTCTCTCTGAATCAGAGTCCCAGAGCGGTTTACAACCTCCTTTCCCCACAAAAGAGACCCTGTGAGGTGGGTGGAGCTGAGAGAGCTCTGACAGAAACTACCTTTTCAAGGACAGCTCCGCAAGATCTATGGCTGACCCGAGGCCATTCCAGCAGCTGCAAGTGGAGGAGTGGGGAATCAAACTTAGTTCTCCCAGATAAGAGTCTGCATATTTAACCACTACACCAAACTGGCTCCACATGGAAAGGAAGGAAGGAAGGAAGGAAGGAAGGAAGGAAGGAAGGAAGGAAGGAAGGAAGGAAGGAAGGAAGGAAGGAAGGAAGGAAGGAAGGAAATAGACGGGGAGGGAGAGAGAGGTGGAAAGAAAGCAACTAACTTTAAATGCATTCTCCAAGCTACTGGCTGGCTTGGCTTGGAGAAATGATTTCAAGAGAGAAATGCCTTTTCCAAGTCGGCTGAGGGGTGGTGGAGGTTTCAAGAGCTGCACAATGTGTGTGAAAGAACCATATGTGGCTCCCAAGCCTTAGTTTGGCCACTCCTGCTGCAGACAATGGCTGGCTAGTAAATTTTCCCCCTGGAAATTTCCCCCCTGGAAAACCAGGGGGTCCAATTCTATGAGTCCCCCAAAAAGGTGCCCCTGTCCTTCATTATTTCCAATGGACAGAAGGCAATTTAAAAGGTGTGCGGTCCCTTTAAATGTGATGGCCAGAACTCCCTTTGGAGTTCAGTTGTGTCCTGGCTCCGCCCCCAAAGTCTCCTGCCCCCGCCCCCAAAGTCTCCTGGCTCCACCCCCAAAGTCCCCAGATATTTCTTGAATTGGACTTGGCAACCCTACTCAGAGTTCACCCTTCAAAGCGCGCATTTCCTCCAGGGGAGCTGATCACGGTTCCCTGGATTCTGGTTGTCATTCCAGGAGATCTCCCGGTGCTACCTGGAGGTTGGCAAGCCTTCCTGGGGCACCTTCCCTTGACAAGCGCTGCAGCTGTTCAGGATGCATGTAATTGCATCATGACGGTGGGGGAAAAAAACGTTTCCAGTATTTTCCCAGGCCTTATTCTGTCTTCTTTTCACATAGACATCTGCCCTCCACTGGGTCGCTGCTTTCCAACACAACGTGGGCTTATTTTTAGCTTGGGAATATTGAATGAACACAACTTGTCAATGCAAAACAGAGACGCCATAAAAGCATCTGTCGAAGCGTCCCTAAAGGAAGCCGCCGTGGCGGGAAGAGAGAGCTGTTTCCAGCGGCCTTCTACTAACCCAGTGCTCACTGGCAGCTGTTCTCCAAGGTTACCAGCAGGTGGGGGGGGGTTGTAGCAGGAACTCCTTTGCATAAAAGGCCATGCCTCCCTAATGTAGCCAATCCTCCTAGAGCTTACAGTAGGCCCTGTACGAAGAGCCCTGTAAGCTCTTGGAGGATTGGCTACATCAGGGGTGTGTGGCCCAGAGGTGGAATTCTAGCAGGAGCTCCTTTGTATATTAGGCCACACCCCTCTGATGTAGCCAGTCCTCCTGGAGCTTACAGTAGGCCCTGGACAAAGAGCCCTGTAAGCTCTTGGAGGATTGGCTACATCAGGGGTGTGTGGCCCAGGGGTGGAATTCTAGCAGGAGCTCCTTTGCATATTAGGCCACACCCCTCTGATGTAGCCAGTCCTCCTGGAGCTTACAATAGGCCCTGGACAAAGAGCCCTGTAAGCTCTGGGAGGATTGGCTACATCAGAGGTATGTGGCCTAATATGCAAAGGAGTTCCTACTACAAAAAAAGCCCTGTGGCAGAGCTTTCTCCAGGGCCGAAGAAGAAGAAAAGGAAGAAAACGAAGAAGAAAATGAAGATGACTGCAGATTTATACCCGGCCCTTCTCTCTGGCTCAGAGACTCAGAACGGCTTACAATCTCCTATATCTTCTCCCCCCCCACAACAGACACCCTGTGAGGTGGACGAGGCTGAGAGGGCTCTCCCAGAAACTGCCCTTTCAAGGACAACTGCAACAGCTATGGCTGACCCAAGGCCATTCCAGCAGCTGCAAGTGGAGGAGTGGGGAATCAAACCCGGTTCTCCCAGATAAGAGTCCGCACACTTCACCACTACACCAAATTGGCTCTACAGTACACTAACCTGAATCACTTTCATCTGGAGAGGCTACGGACAGAACCAGAGACCTTCAGCAAGCAAGGCAGGTGCTCAACCACTGAACAATGCCCCCTCCTTAATAATTTTGTCCTATTGCTCCCTCCATTCAGTCAAAATAGAGACGAGGCTGCTCTGATCCCAAAGGGAGAGTCAGCATGGTGGGGTGGTTAAGAGCAGCGGACCCTCCTCTGGAGAACTGGGTTTGATTCCTCATGCCTCCATGTAGAATCATAGAGTTGGAAGGGACCCCACCAGGGTCAACTAGTCCAACCCCCTGCACAATGCAAGAAACTCACAAACACCTCCCTCTAAATTTGCTGCATCGGCATTGCTGTCAGAGGGCCATCTAGCCTCTGTTTGAAAACCTCCAAGGAAGGAGAGCCCACCACCTCCCAAGGAAGAAGCCTGTTCCACTGAGGAATTGCTCTAACGGTCAGGAAGTTACGGTCTGTAGCTGAACATGCACTTCAAGAAGGAGACCACGTCATCCACTTTGAAAGAACTGAAGTCCTATCTACGGTCTCACATTATCATACCCGCCTGAACAGAGAAGCTATTGAGATTTACAAACACCTGCACAATTCTAACAGAAAGGAAGAAGGCATTTTCATCCACCAATCTTGGTACCCAGCTCTGCAAAACACCCTACAGACTATAAATTGCAGAAAGTCTCAGAACAACCAGCAAATTCCACAGAACAATCAGCACAGTCAACAACCATCTTCCTTATCTTCAAACCCCTTCCAACCTTCCCAGCAATTAACACAGAACAATGGTCACATTCAACAGCCAGTTTCCTTATCACTACCCTTCCAGGAAGCCCCACCAAACAATGGGCACATCCACAAACCAATTGCCCTTTCATCACACCCCCTCCAGCCTACAAATAGCAGCTCTTCAGCAGCCCTGGCCCCACTCAATGCACAGCAGCCAAGAAGGTCAGAGCGCCTGCTCCGGCTGCAACACCACTGAGGATGTTCTCCGCAGCTGAGAACGAAACGTCTGGAAGGAAAACTTTCTCCAGTAGAACACGGCACTTGATCCCGAAAGATTCTACAAACCCTAATGGTCAGGAAGTTCTTCCTCATGTTGAGTTGGAAACTCTTCTGATTTAATTTCAACCCATTGGTTCCGATCCTACCTTCTGGGGCCACAGAAAACAATTCTGCACCATCCTCTGTATGATAGCCCTTCAAGTACTTAGAATCCTAGAGTTGGAAGGGGCCTCCAGGGTTCATCTAGTCCAACTCCCTGCACAATGCAGGAAACTCACAAACACCTCCCCCTAAATTCACAGGATCTTCATTGCTGTCAGAGGGCCATCTAGCCTCTGTTTAAAACCCGCCAAGGAAGGAGAGCCCACCACCTCCCGAGGAAGCCTGTTCCACTGAGGAACCGCTCTGACCGTCAGGAAGTTCTTCCTAATGTTGAGCTGGAAACTCTTTTGATTTAATTTCAAGCCATTGGTTCTGGTCCTACTTTCTGGGGCCACAGAAAACAATGACAACACTTCAAGGACCTGAAGATGGTGATCATACCGCCTCTCAGCCGCCTCCAGTCCAGCACTCTGTGTCACACAGTGGTCAAAAGCCAGGTGCCATCAGGAGGTCCACCAGCAGGGCCAGAACTCCAGAAGTCCTCCCACTACTGTCCCACCAAGCACGAAAAATACAGAACCTCAGTGCCCCAGAGTGTACCTTGTAGCCACCAATGTACCTCTGCTCCAGATGTTTCTCCAATCCCCTCTTAAATTCATCCACAGGAAGCGGTAGTGCTTATAGCCACTACCGCTTCCTGTGGATGAATTCCGTGCGTTAATTACTCTTTGGGTGAAGAAGTCCTTCCTTTTCTCTGTTCTAAGCGTACCGCTCATTAATTTCATGCAGTGCCCACAAGTTCTTGCATTGCGAGAAAGGGAGAAAAGGTCTTCTTTCCCTGCCTTCGGTATCCCATGCACGATTTCGCAGACCTCTGTCATGTCACCACTCGTTCGTCATTTCCCCAAGCGAAAGAGCCCTAACCTTTCTCACCTTGCTTCGCAGGGAAGGTGTTCCATCCCTTTCATCAGTTGAGTTGCCCTTTTCTGTACCTTTCCCAGTGCTATAATATCTTTTTTTGAGATACGGTGATGAAAAACACAGCTAATCCTTCAAACCACCCCCCCCCCTCCCCACGTCTAACCACAGCCTTTGTTTCCTGGAGCAGTCCTGTAATATTATTATACTCAGGAAAGCAACTGAACTGGAAAAAGACACCACATTCTCTCTCTCTTTCTCTCTGCATCCCACTTCTCTCTTCTGTAGGGGAGGGGGAAAATGCCACTTGTCTATTGATGTTCCAGGTCTTAACACTCCGGCTGGGTAGCGCTCGGCCTTCTGCCAACGCCGAGCAAAACATAACGAATAAGAATGTCGCTGATCAGAGTGGAGAACAAAGAATTCTCCGAACCACTCAGTGTCTCAAGCCAAGAGCACCGCCTCATTACCGGCGACATTGAAACCTCCTTTGATACTCGCATGTCAAACTCTGCCATTTTCTCTTCTTCCAACTCTTCACTTTGGCTGATTATTGCCAAGGTTGGAAAGGGCGGTAGAGGGGGATCTTTGGAGCCAGAGAAGGTGGTTTTTTGTTCTTGCTGCTGTTGATATTTTTGTTTTATTTATTTATAAGAAGAAGAAGAAGATATTGGATTTATATCCCGCCCTCCACTCCGAAGAGTCTCAGAGCGGCTCACAATCTCCGGAAAGGGCACATTTCACAGAGTACGGTTTTTGGCTCCAGAAGGAATTATGGCTGTAACTGTCTATTGCCATGTTCTTATAATGTATTATCTTATATTATTTTGTATGCTGGTCTTATGACTGTTTTTAATAAACTTTGACTTTGGCCCCAGAAGAAGTGATGGTGTTAAGATCCCATTCAGCATCTCAACAAGGCTATAAAGTACGAGTGGCCAAACATGCTCAACTTAAAGAGCCACATAGAATAAACGTCAGATGTCTGAGGGCCGCAAGACATGAATATCAGATGTCTGAGAACCGCAAGATATGACCGTCAGATGTTTGAGAACCGCAAGATGGAGAGAGGAAAGCAAATAGGAGGAAGGGAGTGGTGGAAAGAAAGCCATTTTAACTTTAAATGCATTCTCCAAGCTGCCAGCTAGCTTGGCTTGGAGAAGTGATTTAAAGAGCTAAATGCCTTCTCCAAGGAAGCCAACAGTGGGGGTTTCGAGAGCCACACAATATGTGTAGAAGAAGAAGAAATTGGATTTATATCCCGCCCTCCACTCCGAAGAGTCTCAGAGCGGCTCACAATCTCCTTTCCCTCCCCCCCCCACAACAGACACTCTGTGAGGTAAAAGAAGATATTGGATTTATATCCCGCCCTCCACTCCGAAGAGTCTCAGAGCGGCTCACAATCTCCTTTCCCTTCCTCCCCCACAACAGACACCCTGTGAGGTAGATGAAGATATTGGATTTATATCCCGCCCTCCACTCCGAAGAGTCTCAGAGCGGCTCACAATCTCCTTTCCCTTCCTCCCCCACAACAGACACCCTGTGAGGTAGATGAAGATATTGGATATATATCCCGCCCTCCACTCCGAAGAGTCTCAGAGCGGCTCACAATCTCCTTTCCCTCCCCTCCCCACAACAGACACCCTGTGAGGTAGATGAAGATATTGGATATATATCCCGCCCTCCACTCCGAAGAGTCTCAGAGCGGCTCACAATCTCCTTTCCCTTCCTCCCCCACAACAGACACCCTGTGAGGTGGGTGGGGCTGGAGAGGGCTCTCACAGCAGGTGCCCTTTCAAGGACAACCTCTGCCAGAGCTATGGCTGACCCAAGGCCATGCTAGCAGGTTCAAGTGGAGGAGTGGGGAATCAAACCCGGTTCTCCCAGATAAGAGTCTGCACACTTAACCACTGCACCAAACTGGCTCTCCAGAGCCACACTTTGGCCACCCCTGCTATAAAGCCTGATGTCACAACAAGGAAGACCTACTGATAGAAGAGTTCCAAGAGTTGGTGGAATAGGACACCTGCTGCCTCAACCAAAAGCCCGGTGGAATAGCTCCCTCTTACAGGCCTTACGAAATGGCAGTAGCTCAGGTAGGGCCTGGATCTCCATAGGGAGCTGATTTTTTAGCATTTTTTTTAAATTAAACCACTTGGTTATCTCTGGTGTCATCACCTGCAGTTTTCAAAAGGAAGACAGCTTACCAGTTACACGGGTGGTGACCGGAATGATGCTTTTGCACGAAGGACTTAAGGATTGCGTCTTTAAGAAGAATGCACAGTTACACTGATAGGGGACTGTGATTTATGAATCAAAAAAGCTATCAAATATCAAGTATGACATATGTGATAAAGGGTATGTTGAGATGTTAATGAAAAATATAAGTGCTTGGTGAAATGCAATCATAACTGTTGCATGTAAGTAGGGCTTTTCTTTTGTAGCAGGGACTCCTTTGCATATTAGGTTACAACCCCCCTGATGTAGCCAATCCTCCAAGAGCTTACAATAGGCCCTGTAAGAAGAGTTAGAGTGATTCCTCAGTGGAACAGGCTTCCTCCTTGGGAGGTGGTGGGCTCTCCTTCCTTGGAGGTTTTTAAGCAGAGGCTAGATGGCCATCTGACAGCAATGAAGATCCTGTGAATTTAGGGGGAGGTGTTTGTGAGTTTCCTGCATTGTGCAGGGGGTTGGACTAGTTGACCCTGGAGGTCCCTTCCAACTCTAGGATTCTATGAACTTCCTGACCGTTAGAGCGGTTCCTCAGTGGAACAGGCTTCCGCGGGAGGTGGTGGGTTCTCCTTCCTTGGAGGTTTTTAAGCAGAGGCTCGATGGCCATCTGACAGCAATGAAGATCCTGTGAATTTAGGGGGAAGCGTTTGTGAGTTTCCTGCATTGTGCAGGGGGTTGGACTAGATGACCCTGGTGGTGTCCCTTCCAACTCTAGGATTCTATGATTCTATGCTTTAACTGGGCTCTCCTTCCTTGGAGGTTTTTAAACAGAGGCTAGATGGCCATCTGACAGCGATGAAATACGATTGTATTTCACCAAGCACTTTAGGGGGAGGTGTTTGTGAGTTTCCTACATTGTGCAGGGGGTTGGACTAGATGACTCTGGGGTCCCTTCCCAACTCTAGGATTCTATGATTCTATCGAGGGGGGGTAATCTAATATGCAAATGAGTTCCTGCTATAAAAAAAGCCCTGCATGTGTGTTACTTTAATTGTTCACACAGCGTTTCTTTGTTTTTCCAAACAGGGATAGGCAACCTTAGGTTCAGACGCCCTTTCTAGGTGAGGTGGGGTCAATGTAGAGTTGTCGGCTCTGGGTTGGGAAATACCTGGAGATTTGGGGGTGGAGCCTGGGGACGATGGGGTTTGGGGAGGGACGGCATCAGGGTATAATACCACAGAGTCCACCCTCCATTTTTGCCAGGGGGACTCGTCTTAGCCATCCGGAGATCAACTGTAATAGCAGAAGATCTCCAGGTGACACCTGCTGGTTGGCAACCCTAGGCCTGCCAGCCTAGCCTGCTTTGCGCATAGGGTTGTCAGTTTTGGGCCCCATGACTCAACTTTTGGGGTTTAGTCTCAGGGTGGAAGTCCATCTGCTAGCCCTCTACTTCAGGGAATTTCCGCATTCAGAGGCACTAAGACCCTGAATCCCAGAGCCAGGAGGCAACATCAGGGGAAGGCCTCGGCCTTTGTCCCCCGTTGCTGGTCATCCAGAGGAACTGGTTGGCCACTCTGTGAGGGACTAGATGGACCCTCACTGGTCTGATCCAGCAGGGCTCTTCTGAGGTTCTTATGAAGGCCTCGGCCTCTCTGCCCTGTTGCCGGCCCTCCAGAGGAACTGGTTGGCCACTGTGTGAGACAGGAGGCTGGACTAGATGGACCACTGGTCTGATCCAGCAGGGCTCTTCCGATGTTCTTCTGAAGGCCTCAGCCTCTCTGCCCTGATGCCGGCCCTCCAGAGAAACTGGTTTGCCACTGTGTGAGACAGGATGCTGGACTAGATGGGCCACTGGACTGATCCAGTAGGGCTCTTCCGATGTTCTTATGAAGGCCTCAGCCTCTATGCCCTGCTGTTGACCCTCCAGAGGAACTGGCTGGCCACTGTGTGAGACAGGAAGCTGGACTAGATGAACTGCTGGTCCACCAGGGCTCTTCTGATGTTCTTATGAAGGCCTCAGCCCCTATGCCCTGTTGTGGGAAGTCCAGAGGAACTGGTTGGCCACTGTGTGAGACCGGAGGCTGGACTAGATGGACCCTCACTGGTCTGATCCAGTGGGGCTCTTCTGATATTCTTATGAAGGCCTTGGCCTATCTGCCCTGTTGTCAGCCCTCCAGAGGAACTGGTTGGCCGCTGTGTGAGACAGGATGCTGGACTAGATGGACCATTGGTCTGATCCAGCAAGACTCTTACGTTCTTACGACTTCTCTCACTTAAGACCTCTCTGCGAGCTGGCTCGTGATGAATTGAGATGTAATAATTTGAGGCTGCCCTTGAGAAGTGTTTGGAAACTTCAATTGGTTCAGAATGCTGTGGCCACGATGTTGACCAGGGTGGGTTATAGGGACCATATCACTGCATTCTTGGCCATCTACACAGGCTCCCAAATTGTTTCCAGGTACACTGGAGAAGGAAATGGCAACCCACTCCCATATGGCAAACCTAGGTGGTATAATAATAATAAAAAGTAGAGACATCACCCTGCCAACAAAAGTCCATCTAGTCAAAACAATGGTATTCCCAATAGTAATATATGGCCATGAGAGTTGGCCCATAAGGAAGGCCGAGCGCAGAGGAATAGACGCTTTTGAGCCGTGGTGTTGGAGAAGACTCTTGAGAGTCCCTTGGAATGTAAAAAGATCCAATCAGTCAGTCCTTTGGGAAATCAACCTTGACTGTTCCCTGGAAGGTCAGATGCTGAAGCTGAAGCTCCAATACTTTGGCCACCAAAGGTGAAGGGAGCCCTCCCTGGAGAAGACCCTGATGCTGGGAAAGACAGAAGGCAAAAGAAGAAGGGGACGGCAAAAGAGGAGACGGCTGGACAGCATGACTGATGTAACTCACATGAATTTGAGTGGACTTCAGAGGATGGTGAAAGACAGGAAGGCCTGGCGTGACTTGGTCCATGGGGTCACAAAGAGTCGGACTCGACTGTGCGACTGAACAACAAATACAATTTAGGGTTTGGGGAGGTTTTCAACTTCCCGATCTAAGACTATACCACGATGCAGTTTGTTTGACATGGATAAAAGATTGGATAATGCTGTTAGACAAAAAACCTCTGTGGTTAGAAGCTCACGGAAATAGATTCGGCTGGCATGCATACATGTACTATGGGAAGAATAAAATGGATGGTTTTTTCTCTCACCACTATGTCAGAAATACATTACTAAATACTTGGATAAAATACAAGAAATACGGGGACAAGAGAAAACCATTATGGATAGTGCCAGCAGAAGTAATAAAAATAACAGCCGATTCTGAAGAAAAAAGAGAAATGTCATATAACCAACTGCTTAAGATTCAAGGAGACAAAATTGAATTAAAAACCTCAGAAGAGCTAAATAACAATTATGACTGGTTTCAAATGCAACAAATTAAAAGTTTGATGGAAAATGACATAAAATCAGAGGGGATTAGACGAGAACAAACAGAACGGGAAAGAGTCCTGTTAGGTGACAATGAAAAATTGATATCAAAAGTATATAAGTTATTATTGAAATGGTCTACAGAAGAAGAAGTAGTAAAGTCTCAAATGGTCAAATGGGCAATTAATGTGAATAGAGAAATACAAATGGAAACATGGGAGCACCTCTGGAAGAACTCAATGAAGATATCAACTTGTCAAAGCATTAAGGAGAACTGTTTTAAAATGATGTATAGGTGGTATATGACTCCGAAAAAATTGGCTAAGATAAGTAAGAAAATGTCGGATAGATGTTGGAAATGTAAAAAACATAAAGGTTCTTTCTTCCATATGTGGTGGACATGTGAAAGAGCGAAAGAATTCTGGAAGATGATACAACAAGAAATCACCAAAATTTTGGGCTATGATTTTAAGAAAATTGCAGAGACGTTTTTACTTGGATTACAATTAGAAAAATACCCAAAAGAAGACAGGACTTTAATTTGGTACCTGTTATCAGCTGCTAGGACTTTGTACGCGCAGCTTTGGAAGCAAGAAAAAATACCAGAGAAATGGGAATGGACCATGAAAGTTTTATCGTGGTGTGAAATGGACAAATTAACCAGAACACTAAGAGACTATGATTTAGAGATATTCAAAAGGGAGTGGAGAAAATTTAAAGGATATATGGAGAAAACTTGGAAAGTAAAGAAATATTGGACATTTTTTTAGTTGTAAGAATATATATATGGAACTTTGAGCAGTCAGAAGTGCGTTTAGTATGGATTTGAACTTATAACCTCGGGGAAGTCAACATTGGAGGGAGGGGGGATGGAAATGTCATATGGGTTAATGTGAAAAAAGAAAAAATTAAGGAATAGATAAGCTTTGTAACCATATGCTACCAATAAATTGTTTAAAATCAAAACCCTAAATGGTTTGGGACCAACCTATGCAAAGGTCCATCTGCCCGCTTAGGAACCAGTCCAACTAGTACAGTCATCTTTGGAGGTCTTGCTTCGGGTCCCTCCCCTTTCTGGGATTAGGAGGTGGAAGAGGGAGGAAGAAAAGCCTATCAAAAGT
This sequence comes from Heteronotia binoei, assembly GCF_032191835.1. Classification (NCBI taxonomy): domain Eukaryota; kingdom Metazoa; phylum Chordata; class Lepidosauria; order Squamata; family Gekkonidae; genus Heteronotia; species Heteronotia binoei. The sequence goes on from NC_083224.1 coordinate 14,493,419, forward strand.
GGGCCCTTAGCTCCTTCTGTTGAAGCAGGAATATATCTGTGAAATTGCTCTCTCATTTTACAATCGCATCAATTTCACGGCACCGGAGCATCCTTAGCAACCCAGAAATGGCGTCTGCTGTCCGATTAAACACCTTTGCTCTCCCGTTTAACGAAAGGCAGGATCAGTTTATTGCTTTGCATAGTCCTCCGTTACGGATATTACTCCTTAAATAAGCAACGCCGGGGGGAAAAAAACGCACCCCCGTCGATTAAAGTTAAGCTTCACACAGACGGACTAAAATATGATATTGATTTCTCTCCCGTAACGGTCTTTTAGATGAGAATCCTGTGTGGCCCCTTTGGTAAAGCTCAGCTGAGATCGCTTGGTTGAAAAACGTGTCGGATTTTGCTCGGGCTGTGAAGAACTTATCCCCTTGGGGGATGAATTAATTTCGGTCAGAGGTTTTTAAAAGAAGAAGGTGGCGGGGGGGGGGGGAGGGCGGGGGGAGAAATAAAAGGGTATGAAACCTTTGCAGTCTTGGTGTGGGAAACTGGGCCAGCATGCTAAGCGAACACACCCAGACAGTAACCTTTCGCTTCTTTCTCGACCCGTTGCTGTATATTGAAAAAATTACTTGGGGAAGGAAAAGGTTCGATGTGTTAAGTACTCCATCTGCTGGGAAATGAAGCCTCAATTCCAGGCAGTGCTCCGACTTTTTTCTTTTATGAGAAATTCCTCTCCTTTAAGCTTCAGGGGTGTCAAACTCATTTGTTATGAGGGCCGGATATAATATATGGTAAATGGGACCTTGTTGGGCCAGGCCATGTCGGGCCAGGGCATGTGCGTACCTATTTAAGATTAGGTGGCACAGATACACATTTTATAAAGAAGAAGAAGATACTGGATTTATATCCCGCCCTCCACTCCGAAGAGTCTCAGAGCGGCTCACAATCTCCTTTACCTCCCCCCCCCCCAACAACAGACACCCTGTGAGGTAGATGAAGATATTGGATTTATATCCCGCCCTCCACTCAGAAGAGTCTCAGAGCGGCTCACAATCTCCTTTCCCTTCCTCCCCCCCACAACAGACACCCTGTGAGGTAGATGAAGATATTGGATTTATATCCCGCCCTCCACTCCGAAGAGTCTCAGAGCGGCTCACAATCCTTTACCTTCCCCCCCACACAACAGACACCCTGTGAGGTAGATGAAGATATTGGATTTATATCCCGCCCTCCACTCGGAAGAGTCTCAGAGCGGCTCACAATCTCCTTTCCCTTCCTCCCCCCCACAACAGACACCCTGTGAGGTAGATGAAGATATTGGATTTATATCCCGCTCTCCACTCTGAAGAGTCTCAGAGCGGTTCACAATCTCCTTTCCCTTCCTCCCCCACAACAGACACCCTGTGAGGTGGGTGGGGCTGGAGAGGGCTCTCACAGCAGCTGCCCTTTCAAGGACAACCTCTGCCAGAGCTATGGCTCACCCAAGGTGTGTATCTGTGCCACCTAATCTTGCTATCAGGTGCAAGTGGAGAGTGGGGAATCAAACCTGGTTCTCCCAGATAAGATTCTGCACACTTAACCACTACACCAAACTTTAAAACATTAGCACTCATTGGTCTTAAAGATGCTTTCTTTGCATTTCTCCCATGGGATCCGAGGAACTGGGCAAAGGAAGCTCTGGCTCTTTCCTTCCTTCCCCAGGGGACGGGGGGCGGGGGGGAGGGAGGAGCCTCAGCCAATGGAGAAAATAGAGGTTTTGCTCTGCAGCTCCTGTACAATTAAACAAGCCTTACAAAACAAGCTGTTATGCAGAAGGAAGTGAAGAGGGACCCCTGAATAATTAATGAATACAATAATAATAATAATAATAATAATGGAAAATATGATTGTGCCTTCAAAAGAAAATGTCTGATGCAACATTTAGAGTGACTGTTAAGAGGCCTCTCAGAGGAGCGTCTGCTAAACTGTTAAAACCAGACAGGCTAAGAGTGTGAATCCAAGATCACAGGGGCCCCGCAGAGAAGAGAACATAAGAGAACATAAGAGAAGCCATGTTGGATCAGGCCAACGGCCCATCAAGTCCAACACTCTGTGTCACACAGTGGCAAAAAATGTTATATACACACATACACTGTGGCTAATAGCCACTGATGGACCTGTGCTCCATACACTGTGGCTAATAGCCACTGATGGACCTGTGCTCCATATTTTTATCTAAACCCCTCTTGAAGGTGGCTATACTTGTGGCCGCCACCACCTCCTGTGGCAGTGAATTCCACATGTTAATCACCCTTTGGTGAAGAAGTACTTCCTTTTATCCGTCTTAACCTGTCTGCTCAGCAATTTCATCGAATGCCCACGAGTTCTTGTATTGTGAGAAAGGGAGAAAAGTACTTCTTTCTCTACTTTCTCCATTCCATGCATTATCTTGTAAACCTCTATCATGTCACCCCGCAGTCGACGTTTCTCCAAGCTAAAGAGTCCCAAGCGTTTCAACCTTTCTTCATAGGGAAAGTGCTCCAGCCCTTTAATCATTCTAGTTGCCCTTCTCTGCACCTTCTCTAAAGCTATAATATCCTTTTTGAGGTGCGGCGACCAGAACTGCACACAGTACTCCAAATGAGACCGCACCATCGATTTATACAGGGGCATTATGATACTGGCTGATTTGTTTTCAATTCCCTTCCTAATAATTCCCAGCATGGCATTGGCCTTTTTTATTGCAAACGCACACTGTCTTGACACTTTCAGTGAGTTATCTATCATGACCCAAGATCTCTCTCTTGATCAGTCTCTGCCAGTTCACACCCCATCAACTTGTATTTGTAGCTGGGATTCTTAGCCCCAATGTGCATTACAAGAAGGAGCTTCTTGCTGATAACACAGAGGGACAGAGCAGGGGGAAACTACAAGAAATTATTGGAAGGAAAGCAGGAGGCGGAGCATTTGAATTAGATAAGAGGAGGCTTGTCTTCTTGTTTTGGGGATGAATAAAATGGTCAGAGGCTGATGATTTTAACTTAGTCATTTTGAAGCTTATGCTGACAAGTTCTGCTTTGATGTCAAAGTAAAATACCTCGCTTCAAACCAAGCAATGTGTGGGGCTTCGTTATTTACCTGCTACAGAAGTAAGGTATAGGAAGCAGATGACAGCCAGTTGCTCAGCGGCCTGATTCGGCCCCCCGAACTGCATGTTTGACACCTGTTCTAGAGGTTGGATTGGATTTTGGATTCATGGGATTTATATCCCGCCCTATACTCTGAATCTCAGAGCACAGGTCTGAGGTCTGAATCTAGAGGTCACAGTCTCCTCTACCCCCCCCCCCACAACAGACACCCTGCGAGGTGGGTGGGGCTGAGAGAGCTTTTTACAGCAGCTGCCCTTTCAAGGACAACTCCTGTGAAAGCTGTGGCTGACCCAAGGCCATTCCAGCAGGTGCATGTGGAGTAGTGAGGAATCAAACCCGGTTCTCCCAGATAAGAGTTTGTTAGCCTTTGGCTCACACGTTTATGTCTTAGCTCAGGAAAAATGGCCCCGGAGCACACTAATGTATGCAGTAGCTCACAACTTTAATGCCAGTAGCTCACAAAGTAGAATTTTTTGCTCACAAAACTCCACAGCTTAGAGGGAGTATTGATCATAACCAATACTCCCTCTAAGCTGTGGAGTCTTGTGAGCAGAAATTGGACTTTGTGAACTACTGGTGTTAAAAGTTGTAAGCTACTGCATACGTTAGTTTGCTCAGGGGCCATTTTTCCTGAGCTAAGACATAAACGTGCGAGCCAAAGGCTAACAAACTGTGAGCTAACTCACAATAACTCAGAGGGAGCATAGGTCATAACCAATACTCCCTCTAAGCTGTAGGGTCTTGTGAGCAAAAACTCTGCTTTGTGAGCTACTGGCATTAAGGCTGTGAGCTACTGCATACATTAGTTTGCTCAGGGGCCATTTTTCCTGAGCTAAGACAAAAATGTGTGAGCTGGAGGCTGAAAACCTGTGACCTAGCTCACACTCCTTCAACTCAGAGCGAACACTGGTCTGTTGTAATATACCATTGGTCTCCTCTAAAGCAAGGGTTAGAACAGGGGTGTCAAACATCCAGCCCAGGGGCTGAATCAGTCCCCAGAGGGCTCTTGAGCAACTGACTGTCTTCTTCCTTCTCCCTCTCTCTTGCTTCCTTCTGTATAACAGCTTGCTTTGCCAGGCTTGCTCAATCACACAGGAGCCACAGAGCAAAACCTTTTTTTTTCTCCATTGGCAGAGGCTCCTCCCTTGGGGAGGAAGGCGGGAGGCAGAGCTTGCTTTGTCAGGCTCTCTCAATCGCACAGCAGAGCTACTGAGCCAAGCCTCTCTTCCGTCTATTGGCTGACGCTCCTCCAGTGAAGGAATGAGCCAGATCTTCCATTGCCCAGTTCCCTGGATCCCATGGGAGAAATACAAAGAAAACACATTTAAGACTAAGTGCTAATGTTTTAACCATATTTTATTTTGTTTGCTTGTTTTTTAAAAAACATTTAATTGTGTTTGTGTCTTTTATAAAGTTTATACAGGAACACACATGGCCCAGCCTGATATGGGCCGGCCCGACAAGGTCCCATTTATGTCAGATCCGGCCCTCATAACAGATAAGTTCGACACTCCTGTGTTAGAATAACAACAGTTTCCCTGTACAACAGGGGTGGGCAAACTGTGGCTTAGAAGCCACATGTGGCTCTTTCACACATATTGTGTGGTTCTCAAAGCCCCCACTACCCTGTTGGCTGGCTTGGGGAAGGTATTTCTCTCTCTCAATCACTTCTCCAAGCCAAGCCAGCGTTTAAAGTTGTTTTCTTTTCACCTCTCTCCCCCTCCTCTCCCTTCTCCATCTATTTTCCTTCCTTCCTTCCTTCTTACATCTGTCTTTTGGCTCTCAAACATCTGACATTTATTCTATGTGGTTCTTACTTTAAGCAAGTTTGGCCACCCCTGCTGTAGAATGAAGCTGGAATCTTGCTCTGGCCAAATGCTAAAAAGCGGAACGAAACTTCTGAGAAAGTAATGTCCTCTTTTTGACCCGGGCTTATATATCGAATGACTGACAGACATTCTCACATTTTGACGTGTTACTGTTTTATTGCTTTCTCACACTTATGCTAACCAGCTCAAAGATTTGCTCAATTTGTTAATTTTACTATTGTGTCATTGGATCTTAAGTTTGTACATTTTGCATTCTAAACCACTGCTACCAGCTATGGGTGGCTCCGCTCACTGTACCGGATTCCTCCTCTGAGGAAGTATGCTTAGAGAGCACACGAAAGCTTATGTTCTGACTAAAACTAAGTGGTCTTAAAGGTGCAAACTTGACTCCTTCAGACCAACACGGCTGCCCCCTTGAATAAAACTCTGTTGCTCTTAAAGGTGCCCTTGACTCCTACTTTGTTCTACCAGCTATATGTAGCTCTGCTCACTGGAGGTTGGGGAGGTGCAGGGGGTTGGACTAGATGACCCTAGAGGTCCCTCCCAGCTCTATGATTCTATGACCTGATTCCTCGTCTGAGGAAGTGTGCTTAGAGAGCACGCGAAAGCTTATGTTCTGACTAAACTAAGTTGGTCTTAAAGGTGCAAACTTGACTCCTTCAGACCAACACGGCTGCTCCCTTGAATAAAACTCTGTTGGTCTTAAAGGTGCCCTTGACTCCTACTTTGTTCTACCAGCTATATGTAGCTCTGCTCACTGGAGGTTGGGGAGGTGCAGGGGGTTGGACTGGATGACCCTAGAGTTCCCTTCCAAATCTGTGATTCTATGACCTGATTCCTCGTCTGAGGAAGTGTGCTTAGAGAGCACAAGAAAGCTTACGCTCTGAATAAAACTGTTGGTCTTAAAGGTGCAAACTTGATTCCTATTTTGTTCCACCACTTCAGACCAACACGGCTGCCCCCTTGAGTAAAACTCTGTTGCTCTTAAAGGTGCCACTGGACTCCTGCTTTGTTCCACTACTTCAGACCGACACGGCTGCCCACTTGCATAAACTCTGTTGGTCTTAAAGGTGCCACTGGACTCCTACTTTGTTCTACCAGCTATATGTAGCTCTGCTCACTGGAGGTTGGGGAGGTGCAGGGGTTGGACTAGATGACCCTAGAGGTCCCTCCCAACTCTGTGATTCTATGACCTGATTCCTCGTCTGAGGAAGTGTGCTTAGAGAGCACACAAAAGCTTATGTTCTGAATAAAACTAAGTTTGTCTTAAAGGTGCCACTTGGCTCCTATTTTGTTCTGCTACTTCAGACAGACACGGCTGCCCGCTGAATATAGCTATGTTGCTCTTAAAGGCGCTCTTGACTCCTGCTTTGTTCCACTACTTCATACCAACACGGCTGCCCCCTTGAATAAAACTAAGTTGGTCTTAAAGGTCCCTTGACTCCTGCTTTGTTCCACTACTGCAGACCGACACGGCTGCCCCCTTGAATAAAGCTCTGTTGGTCTTAAAGGTGCCCTTGACTCCTGCTTTGTTCCACTACTGCAGACCGACACGGCTGCCCGCTTGAATATAGCTCTGTTGCTCTTAAAGGCGCTCTTGACTCCTGCTTTGTTCCACTACTTCAGACCAACACGGCTGCCCCCTTGAGTAAAACACTATTGCTCTTAAAGGTGCCACTGGACTCCTGCTTTGTTCCACCACTGCAGACCAACACGGCTGCCCCCTTGAGTAAACCTCTGTTGCTCTTAAAGGTGCCCTTGACTCCTGCTTTGTTCCACTACTGCAGACCGACACGGCTGCCCAATTGAATAAAACTCTGCTGCTCTTAAAGGTGCCACTGGACTCCTGCTTTGTTCCACTACTTCAGACCAACACGGCTGCCCCCTTGAATAAAACTAAGTTGGTCTTAAAGGTCCCTTGACTCCTGCTTTGTTCCACTACTGCAGACCGACACGGCTGCCCCCTTGAGTAAAACACTATTGCTCTTAAAGGTGCCACTGGACTCCTGCTTTGTTCCACCACTGCAGACCGACACGGCTGCCCCCTTGAGTAAAACTCTGCTGCTCTTAAAGGCGCCCTTGACTCCTGCTTTGTTCCGAGAGGGGCTCTGGCTGCGCGCGGCCTCCCCTCCCCTCCCCTCGGCGCCAGAGGCGGAGCAGTCCCGCCAGGCCCGGCCTCTTCCTTCTCCCGCCGCCTCCTCCTCCTCCGCCGCGTTCCCTCAGCCGCCATCATGGCCGCCAGCGCGGCTCCTTCGTCGGCCTCGGCCAGCGGGGCCGCCCCGGCGGGCTCCAACGCGGCGGGCTCCAGCGGAGGCGGCGGAGGGGCTTCGGGCCTGACGGCCTCGCTGACGGGCACGATGAACAGGAAGAAGAAGCCCTTCCTGGGCATGCCGGCCCCGCTGGGCTACGTGCCGGGCCTGGGCCGCGGGTGAGCAGCGGGCTCGAGTGGGGCGGGAGGGCGGGAGTGGGAGGAGGCCTTCCCCGGCCTCTCAAAGAGGTGGGTCGAGGCGTCGCCTTTCTGTTTGCAAAAGGGGCCTCTGGTCATGGGGAGGGAGAGGGCTCTGCGTGCAAAAAGGCCTCTGGCCCTGTGCAAAGTTGCTCCCCCCCCCAAACATTATGGCTGCGATCACAACGGTTTTGCACTAGACCAGACTAATGTCATTTGCACTAATGTAAGAGCCACATACAATAAACATCAGGTGTTTTGAGAGCTGCAAGATGTGAATGTCAGATGTTTGAGAGCTGGGAAGGAGGGGGGGGGAGAAGAGAGGGAATAGATGGTGGCAAGGGAGGGAGAGATGGAAAGAAAGCAACTTTAAATGTATTCTCTAAGCCGGGGTGGCCAACGGTAGCTCTCCAGATGCTTTTTTTGCCTACGACTCCCATCAGCCCCAGCCATTGGCCATGCTGGCTGGGGCTGATGGGAGTTGTAGGCAAAAAAAACTTCTGGAGAGCTACCGTTGGCCACCCCTGCAATAAACATCAGATTTTTGAGAGCTGCAAGATATGAATGTCAGTTGTTTGAGATCTGGGAAGGGGGGGGGGAGAAGAGAGAGAATAAAAGTTATTCCCCCCCCCCCCCCAACATTATGGCTGCGATCACACATCAGACCAGTTTTGCACTAGACCAGACTAATGTCATTTTGCACTAGACTAGACTAATGTAAGAACCACATACAATAAACATCAGGTGTTTGAGAGCTGCAAGATGTGAATGTCAGATGTTTGAGAGCTGGGAAGGAGGGGGGGGAGAAGAGAGGGAATAGATGGGGGCAAGGGAGGGAGAGATGGAAAGAAAGCAACTTTAAATGTATTCTCTAAGCCAGGGGTGGCCAATGGTAGCTCTCCAGATGTTTTTTGCCTACAACTCCCATCAGCCCCAGCCATTGGCCATGCTGGCTGGGGCTGATGGGAGTTGTAGGCAAAAAAAAAAACTTCTGGAGAGCTACTGTTGGCCACCCCTGCAATAAACATCAGATTTTTGAGAGCTGCAAGATATGAATGTCAGATGTTTGAGAGCTGGGAAGGAGGGGGGAGAAGAGGGAATAGATGGGGGCAAGGGAAGGAGAGATGGAAAGAAACAACTTTAAATGTATTCTCTAAGCCAGGGGTGGCCAATGGTAGCTCTCCAGATGTTTTTTGCCTACAACTCCCATCAGCCGCAGCCGGTAGCTCTCCAGATGTTTTTTGCCTACAACTCCCATCAGCCCCAGCCGTTGGCCATGCTGGCTGGGGCTGATGGGAGTTGTAGGCAAAAAAAACATCTGGAGAGCTACCGTTGGCCACTCCTGCAATAAACATCAGATGTTTGAGAGCTGCAAGATGTGAATGTCAGATGTTTGAGAGCTGGGAAGGAGGGGGGGAGAAGAGAGAGAATAAATGGGGGCCAGGGAGGGAGAGGTGGAAAGAAAGCAACTTTAAATGTATTCTCTAAACCAGGGATGGCCAATGTGCAAAACTGGTTGGACTTTCAATCCACTTTCAGTGCACTTTCTCACTGGATTTTGTCAGTTCACACTGGAAATCCAATTTGAAAGTGCATTTATTTAATGTGTATGATTGCAGCCTGTGTGCGTTTTCAAGGGAGTGGATGGAGGCCTCGAGACAGCTTTTAAAACCGTTTCAAACAAAAAAAATACGCAAGGGTGCCTTTGACAGTGTGTCGACACCTCCCCCCCCCAATTTAACACATTTATTCTTCATTTATGCCTTCCCTCCATAGGGACCCAACTTGCTTGCACTGTTCTATTCCCCTCTTTTTAAAATTCCCACAACAGCCCTGTGAGATGGGTTCAGGTGGGTAATCCTGTTGGTCTGAACCGGAAGAACAAAGTCTGAGTCCAGTGACACCTTAATGTTTATTTCTGGGCATCCATCCATCCATCCATCCATCCATCCATCCATCCATCCATCCATCCATCCATCCATCCATCCATCCATCCATATATATCACGCCCTCCCTCCAAACAGGCTCAGGGCAGATAACAGCATATTAACATCATAAAATACAATAATTATTATAAAACCAATATTAATATAAAACATTAAGCACTGATTAAAACCATAATATTCTGCACATGGGTATAAGCTTTTGTGCGCAGGCGTACTTCTTCAGATATCTGAAGATCTGTGCATGCACAGGAAAGTTTATATCCAGAACTGAAGCTTCTACTCAGAGCTAAGTGGCGCCTTTAAGATCAACAAAGTTTTATTTAAGGTAGCAGCTTTCGTGTTCATGCACACGTCTTCAGTGTGCATCGAGAGGAGGTGGCTGAGAAGTGATATGATCACCATCTTCAAGGCCTTGAAGGGGTGTCATATAGTAGGTGGTGCAGAATTGTTTTCTGTGGCCCCAGAAGGTAGGAGACCAGAACCAATGGGTTGAAATTAATTCAAAAGAGTTTCTGGCTCAACATTAGGAAGACCCTTAGAGCGGTTCCTCGGTGGAACAGGCTTCCTCAAGAGGTGGTGGGCTCTCCTTCCTTGGAGGTGTTTAAACAGAGGCTAGATGGCCATCTGACAGCAATGAAGATCCTGTGTTCTTATAAGGAAGTACTTCTTCACCCAAAGAGTGATTAGCATGTGGAATTCACTGCCATAGGAGTTGGTGGTGGCTACAAGCAAAGCCAGCTTTAAGAGGGGATTGGATAAAAATATGGAGCAGAGGTCCATCAGTGGCTATTAGCTATTGGTGTGTATATGTATGTATGTATATGTGTGTGTGCGTATGTCTGTCTGTCTGTCTGTCTATCTATCTATCTATCTATCTATCTATCTATCTATCTATCTATCTATCTATCTATCATCTATCTATCTATCTATCATCTATCTATCAATCTATCTATCTATCTATCTATCTATCTATCTATCTATCTATCTATCTTTCTTTCTTTCTTTCTTTCTTTCTTTCTTTCTTTCTTTCTTTCTTTCTTTCTTTCTTTCTTTCTTTCTTTCTTTCTTTCCATCCTTCCATCCTTCCTTCTATCTGTCTGTCTGTCTCTCTCTCTCTCTGTCTATATCTATCTATCTATCCCTCCCTCCCTCTTCTTCTATCTATCTTCTATCCCTCCCTCCCTTCCTCCCTCCCTCTTCTTCTATCTATCTTCTATCCCTCCCTCCCTCCCTCCCTCCCTCATCTATCTATCTATCCACACACATATATTGGCCAGAGTGTTGGACTGGATGGGCAATTGGCCTGATTCAACATGGCTTCTCTTATGTTCTTCTGAATTTAGGGGAGGTCTTTGTGAGTTTCCTGCATTGTGCAGGGGGTTGGACTAGACCCTGGAGGTCCCTTCCAACTCTAGGATTCAGCTATTGTGTGCATGCACACAAAACCCAGAACTAAACTTTGTTGGTCCTCAAGGTGCCGCTGGACTCAAACTGTTCCTGTGAGGTAGGTTAGGCTCAGAGAGCATAGCTTGACGAAGGTCACCTTGCATGCATCCGGGAAGGCAACTGGTGGAAGAGGCTCTCTTTAAAACGTTATATATATGCACACCCAATTATTAATGGACACAGCTGTAACTTGTACGCGAAAGTAAGATCACCTCCCCTTTTTCGATGGCTTGCATGTGACAAAACTCAGTCTGCGCTTAGGTAAATATGTGCTTTCTTCTTTAGGAAGTGTATAATGCAAACATAGCATCATCCTGAGCCACGCTTCTAAGGCTTTTGAAGTCTATAGCGGGGGGGTGGCTGAACTTGCTCAATGTAAGAGCCACATTGAATAAATGTTTGAAAGCTGCAAGACAGGAATATTAGAAGTAGGGAGGAAGGTGGGGAGGGAGGTGGAAAGAAAGCAACTTCAACTTATTCAAGCGGCTGGCCGGCTTGGCTCGGAGAAGCGATTGAAAAGTTTAAAGAGAGAAATGCCTTCTGCAAGCTGGCTGACAGGGCAGTGGGGCCTTCAAGAGCCACACAATATGTGCGAAAGAGCCACATTTGGCTCCTGAGCCATAGTTTAGGCAGCCCTGGTCTATAGGTTTCAGTCGAGTGTGTCTCTGCTTAGGACGGCGTCGCTACAGGATGTGATAACTTTCCATCTGCAAAGTTTTGTGGGTTGGGGTTGTCTTTTTTTTTTTTTTTCTATATTCACTTTGCTATATGTACTTTTGTCATTGTAGTATAGTGGTTAAGGGTGTTGGTGTATATTCTGAAAGTTCCAGGTTCGAATTCCCACATACGGCATGGAAGCTCACTGGGTGGCCTTGGGCCGGTCATGCACTCTCAGCCCAGCCTACCTCACAGGGTTGTTGTGAGGACAAAATGGATGAGAGGAGAAGGACGTAAGCCGCTTTGGGTCTCCATTGGGGAGAAAAGCAGGGTACAAACGAAGTCAATACCTCAGTAAATGTATTGGAGGATTAAGTTGTTTCATGGTTGGGGAGGTTGCTGGAATGGCCTTGGGTCAGCCATCGCTCTTGCGGGAGTTGTCCTTGAAAGGGCAGCTGCTGTAAAAAGCTCGCTCAGCCCCACCTACCTCACTGAGACCTCTCTGAGACTCTGAGATTCAGGGTATAGGGTGGGATATAAGTCCAATAGGAGAGCCAGTTTGGTGTAGTGGTGAAGTGTGCAGACTCTTATCTGGGAGAACCGGGTTTGATTCCCCACTCCTCCACTTGCACCTGCTGAGATGGCCTTGGGTCAGCCATAGCTCTGGCAGAGGTTGTCCTTGAAAGGGCAGCTGCTGGGAGAGCCCTCTCCAGTCCCACCCACCTCACAGGGTGTCTGTTGTGGGGGAGGAAGGGAAAGGAGATTGTAGGCCGCTCTCTGTCCTTGAAAGGGCAGCTGCTGGGAGAGCCCTCTCCAGCCCCACCCACCTCACAGGGTGTCTGTTGTGGGGGAGGAAGGGAAAGGAGATTGTGAGCCGCTCTGAGACTCTTCGGCGTGGAGGGCGGGATATAAATCCAATATCATCATCATCATCTTCTTCTTCTTCTTCTTCTTCTTCTTCTTCTTCTTCTTCTTCTTCTTCTTCTTCTTCTTCTTCTTCTTCTTCTTCTTCTTCTTCTTCTTCTTCTTCTTCTATCATCACCATCATCATACAAAGACACCACCTCTGTTATGTAAAAAGTAATCTACAGTAGGTTTGTGTGTGTTTTGCCACAGTATTCAAGCAAGAGCTATATCTCAGGGCTTCTCCATGCATCTTCAGACTAGCTATTCTATGCTGGTCTGCTGTAAAACAGATTCAAGTCTAGTAACACTTTAGAGCAGGGGTGTCAAGTATCCGGCCCCTGGCCTTGAACCAGCCTACCCAGCACTCTTACCTGGCTTGCGAGCAACTGGTGTGTGCATTACACTGTTGTGTACTGTCCAAGCGCTAATAAGTACTGGGTGGTAGAAGTGGGAGAGTGAGCATCAGGGAGAAACATTAAGGAGATACCGTAAGAGTGTTAATGTTTTAAGCATACTTGTATTGTCAGTAAAAATAATATCTTTAATTGGATTCGCTTGTGTCCTTTCTAAAGTTTATATCATCCGTATCTGGCAGTGCATTTTATGGCACGCATGGCCCAGCCCAACAGAGTAACATGTCAGATCTGGCCTTTGTAACAAATCAGTTCAACATCTCTGCCTTAGAGATCAACATTTTTGGGGTACAAACTTTCAAGAGTCACAAGAGAAGATGATGATATTGGATTTATATCCTGCCCTCCACTCCGAAGAGTCTCAGAGCGGCTCACAGTCTCCTTTACCTTCCTCCCCCACAACAGACACCCTGTGAGGTAGATGAAGATATTGGATTTATATCCCGCCCTCCACTCCAAAGAGTCTCAGAGCGGCTCACAGTCTCCTTTACCTTCCCCCCCCCCACAACAGACACCCTGTGAGGTAGATGAAGATACTGGATTTATATCCCGCCCTGCACTCCGAAGAGTCTCAGAGTGGCTCACACTCTCCTTTCCCTTCCTCCCCCACAACAGACACCCTGTGAGGTAGATGAACATATTGGATTTATATCCCGCCCTCCACTCCGAAGAGTCTCAGAGTGGCTCACAATCTCCTTTACCTTCGTCCCCCACAACAGACACCCTGTGAGGTAGATGAAGATACTGGATTTATATCCCGCCCTCCACTCCGAAGAGTCTCAGAGCGGCTCACAATCTCCTTTCCCTTCCTCCCCCACAACAGACACCCTGTGAGGTAGATGAAGATATTGGATTTATATCCCACCCTCCACTTCGAATAGTCTCAGAGCGGCTCACAATTTCCTTTCCCTTCCCCCCCTCCACAACAGACACCCTGTGAGGTAGATGAAGATATTGGATTTATATCTCGCCCTCCACTACAAAGAGTCTCAGAGCTGCTCACAATCTCCTTTACCTTCCTCCCGCACAACAGACACCCTGTGAGGTGGGTGGGGCTGAGAGGGCTCTCACAGCAGCTGCCCTTTCAAGGACAACCTCTGCCAACGCTATGGCTGACCCAAGACCATCTCAGCAGGTGCAAGTGGAGGAATGGGGAATCAAACCCGGTTCTCCCAGATAAGCATCCGCACACTTAACCACTACACCAAACTGGCTCTCCAGCGTAAGAGAACATAAGAGAAGCCATGCTTGATCAGGTCAATGGCCCGTCCAGTGCAATACTCGGTGTCACACAGTGGCAAAACCCCCATCCCCAGGTGCCATCAGGAGGTCCATCAGTGGGGCCAGGACACTAGAAGCCATCCCACTGTCCCCCGCATCACCAAGAATACTGGGCATCACTGCCCTAGACAGAGTTCCATTAATGCGCTGTGGCTAATAGCCACAGATGGACCTCTACTCCATATGCTTATCCAATCCCCTCTTGAAGCTGTCTATCCTTGTAGCCACCACCACCTCCTGTGACAGTGAATTTGGGTGAAGAAGGACTTCCTTTTATCAGTTCAGCAATTTCATTGATTGTCCGCGAGTTCTTGTATTGTGAGAAAGGGAGACACAGCTTCCTTGACTTTCTAAAAGCTTTTTTTTAGTCATTCTCCATCAGTTCGCACCCCATCAGTGTATATTTATAGTTAGGAGTCCAAGCTTTCATGTGGGAGGCAAGCTTTCGAGAGTCAAATCTCCCGTTTGACTAAGGGAGCTTAGACTCCCAAAAGTTTATACACTGAAACTCCTTCCCTCCTCCTTCCCTCCCCATCTTCCTTCCTTCCTCCCTCCTTCCCTCCTCCCTCCCTCCCCATCTTCCTTCATTCCTCTTCCCTCCTCCCTCCCTCCCCATCTTCCTTCATTCCTCTTCCCTCCTCCCTCCCTCCCCATCTTCCTTCATTCCTCCCTCCTTCCTCCTCCTCCCTCCCTCCCTCCCTCCCTCCCCATCTTCCTCCCTTACTCCCTCCTTCCCTCCTCCCTCCCTCCCCATCTTCCCTCCCCCCTTCCTTCCTTCCTTCCTTCCTTCCTTCCTTCCTTCCTTCCTTCCTTCCTTCCTTCCTTCCTTCCTTCCTTCCTTCCTTCCTTCCTTCCTTCCTTCCTTCCTTCCTTCCTTCCTTCCTTCCTTCCTCCCTCCCTCCCTCCCTCCCTCCCTCCCTCCCTCCCTCCCTCCCTCCCATGCTGTTGAACATTCAGCCAGCATCAACAGTCTTCTAGCTCTTTCAAGCAGCTATAGTATCCTGTGACAAATCGTGATGGATTTGTCTTAAGGACTGCGAACGTGGGCTTGGGAAGAAAAGGCAGAACGCAAGAGAAGTCGGAATGATTTGTATGGAGTTTAAGGCATATTCAATGTTGAGAGTAAAAAAACAACAAATAGTACCGCTGTAATGTTTGGCATCTGCTGTTTTCATAAAAGTTACATAAAGCGCAACGCTCTCCGGTTTCTATCGCGCTAGAGTTGTAATTTTTTTTTTTAAGCTGAACCAGTTGCTAAATGCATTTACAAGGGTTCTGTGGGGAGAAAGCAGACGATTCCTTGTTCCCGAATGTTTTGGCGCTGACAGCTGAAGGGAAAGGATGAAACATCTCTTCTTTCAATAGGACCATTTTCCTGCTTCTCTCTGACAGAAGGGGAGCGGGCTGTGGCTCAGAGCATCTGCTTGGGACGGAGAAAGCCCCAGACTCAATCCCTAACGTTTCCGGTTAAAAAGGACAGGGCGACAGATGATGTGAAAAGGCTTCTGCGTGAGACCCGGGAGAGCTGCTGCCACTTTCAGGACACGGTGCCCTGACGGGCCAACAAGGGCCTGATTCAGTAGAAGGCAACTTCAAGTATGGTTATAGGATAGGTTTGCATGAGCGAAGCGGGGCCCGTAGCCACAGGGGGGCCCGGGAGGCATGGCCCCTCCATCGAACCCCCTTTGACTAGTATGGCCCCTCCTATCAGCCGTGCCTCCCATTCCCTTCCTCCCTCGCACCCCATGAAGCACCGGCTCCTGGTGGGACTCTTTCAAGCCCCTCCCCTCCGGTTGGTCACGTGATCAGGGGGAGAAGCTGTGGGAAGGCTGGCACTCCTCCCTAGTGCTCTCCAGAGCTTTAGTGCTGGGACGGCGGAGGAAGGAAGCATCAGCAGGCCCTGAAAAAGCACCTGCCACCTCCGCTCTCCGATCACATGGGAGGCAAGTGGGGAGGAAGCAGCGGAGGCAGGGGGAGGGGAGCTTTTGCAGGGCTTGCTGGTGCTTTCTTTCGCCGCCGCCCCAGCGCTAAAGCTCCAGAGAGTGCTGCTGGAAGGCTGGCAGAGGAAAAAGAAGACGACGACATTGGATTTATATCCCGCCCTCCGCTCAAGAGTCTCAGAGCGGCTCACAATCTCCTTTATCTCTCTCCCCCCACAACAGACACCTTGTGAGGTGGCTGGGGCTGGAGAGGGCTCTCCCAGCAGCTGCCCTTTCAAGGACAGAGGCCAGAGCGACCTACAATCTCCTTTACCTTCCTCCCCCACAACACTCTGTGAGGTGGGTGGGGTTGAGAGGGCTCTCCCAGCAGCTGCCCTTTCAAGGATAGAGAGCGGCCTACAATCTACTTTCCCTTCCTCCCCCACAACAGACACCCTGTGAGGTGGGTGGGGCTGGAGAGGGCTCTCCCAGCAGCTGCCCTTTCAAGGACAGAGGCCAGAGCGACCTACAATCTCCTTTACCTTCCTCCCCCACAACAGACACCCTGTGAGGTGGGTGGGGTTGAGAGGGCTCTCCCAGCAGCTGCCCTTTCAAAGACAGAGAGCGGCCTACAATCTCCTTTCACTTCCTCCCCCACAACAGACACCCTGTGAGGTGGGTGGGGCCGGAGAGGGCTCTCCCAGCAGCTGCCCTTTCAAGGACAGAGAGCGGCCTACAATCTCCTTTACCTTCCTCCCCCACAACAGACACCCTGTGAGGTGGGTGGGGCTGGAGCGGGCTCTCACAGCAGCTGCCCTTTCAAGGACAGAGAGTGGCCTACAATCTCCTTTCCCTTTCTCCCCCACAGCATAAACCCTGTGAGGTGGGTGGGGGTTGAGAGGGCTCTCCCAGCAGCTGCCCTTTCAAGCACAGAGAGTGGCCTACAATCTCCTTTCCCTTCCTCCCCCACAACAGACACCCTGTGAGGTGGGTGGGGCTGGAGCGGGCTCTCACAGCAGCAGCCCTTTCAAGGATAACCTTCTGCCAGAGCCATGGCTGACTCAAGGCCATTCCAGCAGCTGCAAGTGAAGGAGTGGGGAATCAAACCCGGTTCTCCCAGATAAGAGTCCACGCACTTAACCACTATGCCAAACTGACACTTTCACGCCAACCTTCATGTGGCTTCTCCCCCTGATCATGTGACCAACTTTTTTTTTTTTAAAGAGTCCCAGGAGGAGCCGGCACTTCACGGGGTGGGAGGGAGGAAGGGGAGGGGGAGGCGCCTTGGAGGGGGCTGCCAGAGCGGCGGCAGCGATAGTGGGGGTCGCAAGAGCAGGGGGCCCCCTCCATCCAAAATTTTATTCCGTGGCCCCCTCCCACCAAAAATTCTCTGGCTACGGGCCTGGAGCCAAGCTGTTCCCTGGAGGCAGTCCAGTTTGGTGTGGAGAGCCAGTTTTGTGTAGTGGTTAAGTGTACACCATCCCGTCCTTCCTTCCTTCCTTCCTTCCTTCCTTCCTTCCTTCCTTCCTTCCTTCCTTCCTTCCTTCCTTCCTTCCTTCCTTCCTTCCTTCCTTCCTTCCTTCCTTCCTTCCCTCCTTCCTTCCTTCCTTCCCTCCTTCCTTCCCTCCTTCCCTCCTTCCCTCCTTCCCTCCCTCCATCCATCTTGTGACTCTCTAACATTTGACATTCATGTCTTGCGTGGCTCTTACATTAAGCAAGTTTGGCCATCCCTGCACTACATACTGTTTGCCCTAGAGGTGTTTACATATTCCAGGAGATAGTGATGCCTCTGATAGCGTATCAAATAGTGTATCGGGACACAGCTTCCTTGACTTTCGAAAAGCTTTTTTTTTTTTTAGTCAAGTAGGGGGGGAGGGATTTGAGTCGGTTTATCTGGTCCGTTCCAATTTCTCCCGTGTTACATTTACTGCAGCTAGACATCAAAAAATTTATAAAATGTCTGGTTTACCCTTTGTGAAGGGCTGCTTATCAGCGCTGTGTGTTGACATTGTGTGGCCTGAAAACACATATATTGGCCACTGTGCGACACAGAGTGTTGGACTGGATGGGCCATTGGCTGATCCAACATAGCTTCTCTTATGTTCTTATATGGAGCAGAGGTCCATCAGTGGCTATTAGCCACAGTATATTGTTGGAACTTTCTGTCTGGGGCAAGTGATGTTCTGTATTCTTGGTAATTGGGAGGGGCAACTGTGGGAGGGCTTCTAGTATCCTGGCCCCACTGGTGGACCTGCTGATGGTGCCTGGTTGTTTTGGCCACTGTGTGACATAGTCTGTTGGACTGGATGGGCCATTGGCCTGACCCAACAGGGCTTCTCTTATGTTCTTATGGGACACAGAGCGTTGGACTAGATGGGCCACTGGCCTGATCCAACGGGACTTCTCTTATGTTCTTATGGGACACAGAGTGTTGGACTGGTTGGGCCATTGGCCTGATCCAACAGGGCTTCTCTTATGTTCTTATGGGACACAGAGCGTTGGACTGGATGGGCCATTGGCCTGACCCAACAGGGCTTCTCTTATGTTCTTATGGGACACAGAGCGTTGGACTGGAAGGGCCATTGGCCTGATCCAACAGGGCTTCTCTTATGTTCTTATGGGACACAGAGCGTTGGACTGGATGGGCCATTGGCCTGACCCAACAGGGCTTCTCTTATGTTCTTATGGGACACAGAGCGTTGGACTGGATGGGCCATTGGCCTGACCCAACAGGGCTTCTCTTATGTTCTTATGGGACACAGAGCGTTGGACTGGATGGGCCATTGGCCTGACCCAACAGGGCTTCTCTTATGTTCTTATGGGACACAGAGCGTTGGACTGGATGGGCCACTGGCCTGATCCAACAGGGCTTCTCTTATGTTCTTATGGGACACAGAGTGTTGGACTGGAGGGGCCATTGGCCTGATCCAACATGGCTTTTCTTATGTGACACAGAGTGTTGGACTGGAGGGGCCATTGGCCTGATCCAACATGGCTTCTCTTCTGTTCTTATGTTCTTATATAAATTTTGTAAGTTTGAGTGTACGCCGTGTATTTCTTTATACGTTTCGTGTGTCTTTACCGTGTTCTACTTGGAATCTAATAAACTGAATTCAGATGGCAGCATTGGTTGTGACTCTGTTTCTCCCTAGCAAGGAGAGTGCCCAGCTAGCCCGACCCTCCAAATTTGGACTTGGGACAGGAGACTCCAGGCTTCCCAGCCCCTTAAAGTTTTCCCCAACACATGGATGAGGCAAGTTGCACGTTTAAGACCAACAAAGTTTTATTCAGAACGTCAGCTTTCATGTGCTCTAAGCACACTTCATCAGATGCGAAATCAGGTACAGTGAGCAGAGCTACATACAGCTGGTAGGCAGTGGTTTAGAATGCAACATGGTACAGATTTAAGATCCCATGAAGAAGAAGAAGAAGATATTGGATTTATATGCCGCCCTCCACTCCGAAGAGTCTCAGAGCGGCTCACAATCTCCTTTCCCTTCCTCCCCCACAACAGACCCTTGTGAGGTGGGTGGGGCTGGAGAGGGCTCTCCCAGCAGCTGCCCTTTCAAGGACAGAGAGCGGCCTACAATCTCCTTTCCCTTCCTCCCCAACAGACACCCTGTGAGGTGGGTTGGGCTGAGAGGGCTCTCACAGCAGCTGCCCTTTCAAGAACAACCTCTGCCACAGCTATGGTTGACCCAAGGCCATGCCAGCAGGTGCAAGTGGAGGAGTGGGGAATCAAACCCAGTTCTCCCAGATAAGAGCCTGCACACTTAACCACTACACCAAACTGGCTCTCCAGACTGCCTACCAGCTATACGTAGCTTTGCTCACTTTACCTGATTCCTCGTCTGATGAAGTGTGCTTAGAGCACACGACAGCTGACATTGTGAATAAAACTTGGTTGGTCTTAAAGGTGCAACTTGACTCCTCCTTGGTTCCACTGCTTCAGACCAACACAGCTGCCCACTTGGATCGATCTACGTGGATGAGGTGTTAGCGAGTGATTTGGAAGGGGGACGAGCAGCGAAGCCCCCCAGGAACCCCTGTCAGTTGTTCAGCATCGAATACTCTGCTTTCCTGTCTCTCTAGTGCTACAGGTTTTACCACTCGCTCGGATATTGGTCCCGCTCGAGATGCCAACGACCCAGTGGACGATCGCCATGCGCCTCCAGGGAAGAGAACCGTCGGGGATCAGATGAAGAAAAACCAGACAGCTGACGATGACGATGAAGATCTGAATGACACCAATTACGATGAGGTGTGTCACGGGCTGGGGCCAGGTCAGGCAAAGTCCAGGGGCAGTCCAAGGTCTGTAGCTGGTGAGCAAAGAGGGTCCAAAGTGCCAAAACCGAATCACAGTCCAGGTATCGCAGGTCAGAGGTTCAGAAGCCGAAGTCAGGGGGTCCAGAAGTCAAGGCCAATGTCAGGGGGTCCAGAAGCCAAAGTCAAAAGCCAAAGTGGATGCTGGAACATCAGGTAAATGACTAGTTGCTTCCACAAAGCTCCTCCCAAAGCCCACAACTATATAGCCCTCTGCTGTCTGTTGCCCATTTGGGCTAATTGCTGACTCAGAGGGCAGCCAGGATCCTGCTGAGACTCAAGCACCCTCACTTCTAGCGGGGCCAGGATCCTTTTAGAACTCAGGGCTCAGGGAGCATCTTGCTCGTGAGCGTGCCGCCCTCCTCCGAACCCTGAGGTCCCGACGAAGGCGGTCACGCACCCGAGCCACCCGAGAGGGCGAGGCAGGGGGGCTTGGATCTTCTCCAGCAGGAGGCAGGGGCACTGGTGCAGGTGGCAGGGGCACAGTTTCTTCTGCAGGCTCAGCTTCTTCTGCAGAGTCCCCAGTACCCATGACAAGGTGATGCTTCTGTGGATAACGTTTCTGGCTTTTGAGGAAGCTGCCTCTTTATCCTTATGGACCTCTGATCCATCTCTCTTGGTACTGTTTACTGAGACAGCCAATGTCTTGGGAAGGAGTCCTGCTGCTGGAGAGACTGGAGTTGGAACTTTTCTGTGTATAGGGTTGCAAGGGAAAAAATACCCTGTCGCTTTACTAGAGACGTAATGGAGCCCCGTGACGCAGAGTGGTAAAGCCGCAGCACTGCAGTCCTAAGCTCTGCTCGTGACCTGAGTTCGATCCCCGGCGGAAGCTGGGCTTTCAGGTAGCCGGCTCGAGGTTGACTCAGCTTTCCATCCTTCCGAGGTCGGTCAAATGAAAGTGTAGATGACCCCCCCAGAATGGTAGGGCCTGAATCTTCACAGGGAATTGATTCCACCAGGTCGGGACCAGGGCCAAAAAAGCCGGTCGAGGCAATCCGGATGCCCCTGGGGCCAGGGATGGTCAAAAGATGTTGACTGGCTGATCGTAATGACCTCCGGGGCTCATATGGGGAGAGATGGTCCTCTACAACTACAGACAGACCATCGCAGCTACCCATCTTGATTTACTGAGATAAAACCCTATTGATGCAGCGGGTGTACTTTTTACTGCATTGTATTCTACCTTTGTAGCCTCCTTGCTGCCTTATGGGCTGTCATGTATGGGCGGGTCCCCCCTCCCTCCTTTTTCCGTGGTCGTTGCCCCCGTTTTCCAGTCCTGGAATTGCCCCCTCCTCTTTTTATTAAAAAGGTAAAGCTAGTCCCCAGTGCAAGCACCAGTCGTTTCCGATTCTGGGGTGACGTTGCTTTCACAATGTTTTCATGGCAGACTTTTCACGGGGTGGTTTGCCATTGCCTTCCCCAGTCATCTACACTTCCCCCCAGCAAGCTGGGGACTCCTTTGACCGACCTCGGAAGGATGGAAGGCTGAGTCAACCTGGAGCCAGCTACCTGAACCAGCTTCTGCTGGGATTGAACTCAGGTTGTGAGCAGAGGGCTCCGACTGCAGTACTGCAGCTTTACCGCTCTGCGCTCTTCTCCCCTTTTTATTAGCAAACAAAAAAAGGTATACAACGTAGGCAGTGATAAAACACACAAGGGCAAAAACAGTTACCCATTTACAGAAGACAAGGCGTGTACTGATAAATATAATAAGATTTCGCGATATATGGAGTGTTTTGCAAGCGCATCCGTGTAAAAAGGGATCACTGTCTATTTTCTCAAGAACAGGGGACCACTTAGCTGTAAAATTTAGTTGGGCTTGATGCGGACCGACTGGATTTAAACCTGCTGAAATTCTGTCCATAATTATATGGTCCCAAACCTTGCATAGGCAAGATTCAATTGCCAAAGCTTTGGTATCTGGAATCCCTACTGCATTTTTGAATTGGAGATGCTTGCATTCTGAACTTTTAAAAAACTTTTTAAAACGTAAGGACATAAGAGAAGCCATGTTGGATCAGTCCAATGGCCCCTCCAGTCCAACACTCTGTGTCACATAAGAACATAAGAGAAGCCCTGTTGGATCAGGCCAAGGGCCCATCCAGTCAAACACTCTGTGTCACATAAGAACATAAGAGAAGCCCTGTTGGATCAGGCCACTGGCCCCTCCAGTCTAACACTCTGTGTCACATAAGAACATAAGAGAAGCCATGTTGGGTCAGGCCAGTGGCCCCTCCAGTCCAACACTCTGTGTCACATAAGAACATAAGAGAAGCCCTGTTGGGTCAGGCCAATGGCCCCTCCAGTCCAACACTCTGTGTCACATAAGAACATAAGAGAAGCCCTGTTGGATCAGGCCAATGGCCCCTCCAGTCCAACACTCTGTGTCACATAAGAACATAAGAGAAGCCATGTTGGGTCAGGCCAGTGGCCCCTCCAGTCCAACACTCTGTGTCACATAAGAACATAAGAGAAGCCATGTTGGGTCAGGCCAGTGGCCCATCCAGTCCAACACTCTGTGTCACATAAGAACATAAGAGAAGCCCTGTTGGATCAGGCCAGTGGCCCATCCAGTCCAACACTCTGAGTCACATAAGAACATAAGAGAAGCCCTGTTGGATCAGGCCAGTGGCCCATCCAGTCCAACACTCTGTGTCACATAAGAACATAAGAGAAGCCATGTTGGATCAGGCCAATGGCCCCTCCAGTCCAACACTCTGTGTCACAGAAGAACATAAGAGAAGCCCTGTTGGATCAGGCCAGTGGCCCCTCCAGTCCAACACTCTGAGTCACATAAGAACATAAGAGAAGCCCTGTTGGATCAGGCCAGTGGCCCTCCAGTCCAACACTCTGAGTCACATAAGAACATAAGAGAAGCCCTGTTGGATCAGGCCAGTGGCCCATCCAGTCCAACACTCTGTGTCACATAAGAACATAAGAGAAGCCCTGTTGGATCAGGCCAGTGGCCCCTCCAGTCCAACACTCTGTGTCACAGAAGAACATAAGAGAAGCCCTGTTGGATCAGGCCAGTGGCCCCTCCAATCCAACACTCTGTGTCACAGAAGAACATAAGAGAAGCCCTGTTGGATCAGGCCAGTGGCCCCTCCAGTCCAACACTCTGTGTCACAGAAGAACATAAGAGAAGCCCTGTTGGATCAGGCCAGTGGCCCATCCAGTCCAACACTCTGTGTCACACAGTGGCCAATATATGTGTGTGTGTGTACACACACACACACATATATATACACTGTGGCTAATAGCCACTGATGGACCTCTGCTCCATATGTTTCTCCAATCCCCTCTTGAAGGTGGCTATGCTTGTGGCCGCCACCACCTCCTGTGGCAGTGAATTCCACACGTTAATCCCCTTTGGGTGAAGAAGGACTTCCTTTTATCCGTTTTAACCCGACTGCTCCGCAGTTTCATAAGAATATTGTAATCTGCCTGGATGGGATGGATGGGCTCCATCAGGAAGCCGCTGCCCTCGGTTTTCAAGACCCAAACAAAGCTGTTAATGAGGGGATGCTTTGGAAGTCATTAATCCATCGAGTCGCCATAAATCAGAAGAGACTTGACAACGTTTAACACCCACCCACAATTTGCCTTTGAGCGGCTGTGAGAAAGATGGGCTTTTTTTAAAAAAAAAAAGGATATAATAAGCAGATAGCATATAAATGGATTGTTATGCATAGTAATGTATTACAGTGCAGAAATAGAATGAGAACACGTTTTGAATATGAATGTATGAGGAAGTGGATTTTGAACAAAAATATCTGTTATTTCTTACATGCAAGATATATAACTTTCTTTTAAGCTTTGGCATATTAAAGATTATAGCTAGTATGTAGAAGCGATGAAATACATACATTTCATATAGCAGTATATGAAATAATAAAAAGCAAAGATCCCCTGTGGAAGCACCAGTCATTTCCGATTCTGGGGTGATGTTGCATCTTGACGTTTTCACGGCAGACTTTTTTACAGTGTGGTTTGCCATTGCCTTCCTCAGTCATCTACGCTTTCCCCCCAGCAAAGCTGGGTACGCATTTGACTGACCTCGGAAGGATGGAAGGCTGAGTCAACCTGGAGCCGGCTACCTGAACCCAGCTTCCACTGGGATTGAACTCAGGTCGTGAGCAGAGTTTGAGCTGCAGTACTGCAGCTTTACCACTCTGCGCCATGGGGCTCTTTGGCATATGAAATAATACAGCTGCAAAATAGATTAGTTATGAAATTTGAAATTCAAAATGTTTTATGTAAGTTGTATCCTAAAGAAAATGTTCTACAGCTATAATGACGGGGATGTTGGGGAGAAATATTTACTTTTTTTGTCCTATATATCCTGCAGCATATAATAATCTTTCTATCTGTCTAGCTACCTGTCTGTCATCCATCTGTCTTTCTCTCTGTATATCTCTCTCTATAATTTGCTGTATAATCCCTTTTCTCTTTTTGTATCCCCTCTGTATCGTACTTTGCCTTCTAAAATAGAAATATACATGCGATGAACAGGTAGAAGGGTGGTTAAAAGCTGACACCTTTATCAAAGATTTCAGGCTTTCACGGCTGGTAACATCATTAGGGTTTGTAGAATCTTTCGGGATCAAGTGCCGTGTTCTACCGGAGAAACGTCTGGAAGGAAAACTTTCTCCAGTAGAACACGGCACTTGATCCCGAAAGATTCTACAAACCCTAATGCTGACCCCTTTTTTTTGTCATTTTTAGTTCAACGGCTATGCTGGGAGCCTGTTCTCGAGCGGGGCCGTACGAAAAAGACGACGAAGAAGCGGATGCGATTTATGCCGCTCTGGATAAGAGGATGGACGAAAGGAGAAAAGAGAGACGGTAGGTAGGGGCTTTCCGATGCATTTCAAGCTCAAGGTGGTACCTGGAACCTGGATGCCGATGGGGCGAGGCCAGAGGGAGAGGAGGAAGCTGCTCAGGTGTCCTTTTACCTTGCTTTGATCTCGCTCTCAGCCGCATCCTCCCAATTAAATTGCCAACTTCCATTGCTGAGACCAGAGGGAGAAGAGGAAGCAGCCAGGCAGGGAGCCAGCGAGCCGTAGCGGCTAGTGTCAGGCTAGGGTCTTGGGAGAACCCGGTTCAAATCCCCACTCTGCCAAAACGCTAACACTCCGGGGCATCCAGTGAAGCTGATGGGAAGTAGGATCAGGACGGACAAAACGAAATGCCGTTTTACATAGCGCGTGATCGGAATCTGGAATTCGCTGCGAGAGGATGTAGAGGCGGCCACACGAATAAATGGCTTTAGAAGGAGGATTAGGTGGATTCATGGAGGATTAGTCTTACCAGTGGCCACCAGCTATGGTGACTAAAGAAATCCTCCACATTTAGAGGCTATCTGAATCCCAGAGCTGGGAGGTAGCATCGGAAGAAGATTTGATTTTATACCCTGCCTTTCACTACCCAAAGGAATCTGGGAGTGGCTTACAATCACCTTCCATTCCTCTCCCTACAACAGCCACCGGATGAGGTAGGTGAGGCTGTGGGAGCTCTGAGAGAACTGGGGCTGATCCGAGGTCACCCAGCTGGTTTTATGTGGAGGAGGAGTGGGGAAATCAGACCTGGTTCACCAGATTAAGAGTCTGCCACTACACCAAGTAATGAAAGGCCTTGGCTTCTGTATTCTGTTATCGGCTTTCCAGGGGAACTGGTTGGCCACTCTGTGAGACAGGATGCTGGACTAGATGGACCACTGGTCTGATCCAGCAGGGCTCTTCTTATGGTCCTACGAAGGCCTCAGCCTCTCTGCCCTGTTTGTGGCCCTCGAGGAACTGGTTGGCCACTGTGTGAGACAGGAGGCTGGACTAGATGGACCCTCACTGGTCTGATCCAGCAGGGCTCTTCTGATGTTCTTATGAAGGCCTCGGCCTCTCTGCCCTGTTGTTGGCTCTCCAGAGGAACTGGTTGGCCACTGTGTGAGACAGGATGCTGAACTAGATGGACCACTGGTCTGATCCAGTAGGGCTCCTACGGTCTTACGAAGGCCTCAGCCTCTGTGCCCCGTTCCTCTGTTCGCAGAGGAGCTGTTGTGAGACAAGATGCTGGACTAGATGGCGAACTGGTCGCCTCACTCTCCTTCACAAAGGTTATTGTTATGAGGATAAAGTGAAGAAGAAAATCATTTAAGCCACTTTGGGTCCCCTTTGGGGAGAAAGGTGGGGTAGAAATGAACTAAGTTAAGCAGCCTTCCATCGTGCCTGGACTTAGACCTCTCTGAGAATTGCTTCCTAGAGCACTGCATAGATGTACAACGCTTTGTGAGCAAATTTTTGGCTAATAAACCTGAGTAAAAAAAAGAAATAACAACAACCAATAATAACTGAAGTGTTCTCATGCACTTCCGGATTGACTGCTTGGTCCGAGATAAGTTTCCTGAGCTTTAAAAATTTATTTGTTGCTTGCTTTTTAGAAAGAAGGGGGGTAGGTGCCTGCCCAGCTGATTCTCGTGCCTTTTTGCTTTCTAGGGAACAGCGTGAGAAGGAGGAGATTGAAAAGTACCGAATGGAACGGCCCAAAATCCAGCAGCAGTTCTCGGATCTGAAAGTAAGGAGAGAGAACCGTCTTTTGTTGCTTCACCTTCCGAGGATGAAAACAAAACCCTCCTTAGAAAACGGCTTGCAGGACAGGGACTGGAGAAGAGAGATTTCTGGCAGATATATATGAGTAATATGCATAGAATCTTATCAGCGGGAGCAGCTCTTTCCCCTGTTCTTGCCTCACTTCCCTCCGCATAAAGCATAGAAACGAATGAATGACAGAAGAGGAGAACCCTGTGAATGTTGAATTGTGAGATTTTCCCTTCTGATGGAAGTTGAAGCTGTCTTTAAGAGTTAGTTAGGTAGGCAGCATAGAGAAACCACGGTTCGTGGACAGGCCCTGATATATAATTACATAACTCCTTTCTGCTAACAGGATGTTCCCAAAGCCCCATCGTCTGCTTGGTGTAGTGGTTGACTGCTTTGTGTAGTGGTGAAGTGGGTGGACTCTTACCTGGGAGAACTGGGTTTGATTCCCCACTCCTCCACTTGCACCTGCTTGGAATGGCCTTCGGTCAGCCATAGCTCTGGCAGAGGTTGTCCTTGAAAGGGCAGCTGCTGGGAGAGCCCTCTCCAGCCCCTCCCACCTCACAGGGTGTCTGTTGTGGGGGAGGAAGGTAAAGGAGATTGTAGGCCGCTCTCTGTCCTTGAAAGGGCAGCTGCTGTGAGAGCCCTCTCCAGCCCCTCCCACCTCACAGGGTGTCTGTTGTGGGGGAGGAAGGGAAAGGAGATTGTAGGCCGCTCTCTGTCCTTGAAAGGGCAGCCGCTGTGAGAGCCCTCTCCAGCCCCACCCACCTCACAGGGTGCCTGTTGTGGGGGAGGAAGGGAAAGGAGATTGTAGGCCGCTCTCTGTCCTTGAAAGGGCAGCTGCTGTGAGAGCCCTCTCCAGCCCCACCCACCTCACAGGGTGTCTGTTGTGGGGGAGGAAGGGAAAGGAGATTGTAGGCCACTCTCTGTCCTTGAAAGGGCAGCTGCTGCGAGAGCCCTTTCCAGCTCCACCCAGCTCACAGAACATAAGAGAAGCCCTGTTGGATCAGGCCAATGGCCCCTCCAGTCCAACGTTCTGTGTCACATAAGAACATAAGAGAAGCCCTGTTGGATCAGGCCAGTGGCCCATCTGCTCCAGATGGCCAGTGGACCTCTGCTCCAGATTTATATCTAAACCCCTCTTGAAGGTGGCTATGCTTTTGGCTGCCACCACCTCCTGTGGCAGTGAATTCCACATGTTAATCACCCTTTGGGTGAAGAAGTACTTCCTTTTATCTGTTTTAACCTGTCTGCTCAGCGATTTCATCGAATGCCCACGAGTTCTTGTATTGTGAGAAAGGGAGAAAAGTACTTCTGTCTCTACTTTCTCCATCCCATTCATTATCTTGTAAACCTCTATCATGTCACCCCGCAGTCGACGTTTCTCCTAGCTAAAGAGTCCCAAGCATTTCAGCCTTTCTTCATAGGGAAAGTGTTCCAGCCCTTTAATCATTCTAGTTGCCCTTTTCTGGACTTTCTCCAATGCTATAATATCCTTTTTGAGGTGCGGCGACCAGAACTGCACACAGTACTCCAAATAGGAAGAATAGCTAGGTTTGAGAAGAAGATTATATTGGATTTATATCCTGTCCTACAGTCTGAATCTCAAGAGTCTCAGAGCAGTTTACAATCTCCTTTACCTTCCACCCCCCCCCCCACAACAGACACCCTGTGAGGTAGGTGGGGCTGAGAGAGCTCTTACAGCAGCTGCCCTTTCAAGGACAACTCCTGTGAGAGCTGTGGCTGACCCAAGGCCATTCCAGCAGCTGCAAGTGGAGGAGTGGGGAATCAAACCCAGTTCTCCCAGATAAGAGTCTGCGCACTTAACCACTACACCAAACTGTCCGTTCTCCTTTATCTTCTCCCCCCCACAACAGACACCCTATGAGGTGGATGGGGCTGAGAGAGCTCTCCCAGAAGCTGCCATTTCAAGGACAACTCTTTGAGCTATGGCTGACCCAAGGCCATTCCAGCAGGTGCAAGTGGAGGAGTGGGGAATCAAACCCAGTTCTCCCAGATAAGAGTCTGCGCACTTCACCACTACACCATACTGGCTCTCTCAGTAGCACCTATGATGCCAACAAGATTTTTGGGGGGTGTAGGCTTTCAAGGGACTAAGCTGCCTTCATCAGATGAGAGCTTTGACTCTTGAAAGTTTATACCCCTAAAACCTTGTTGATCTCTTCGTGTCCTAGTTTTACTGAAAACAAAAACATCTGTTCTCTGAAACTACCTTAAAAAAGAAAATAGGGAACCAAATAGATGGGCGCTGAACGTGCAGGCTGAATTTAACAAAGGTTTCACCTCATTCCGCCTAATCTCGGTCCTTGGTAGAGAAAACTCGCTGAAGTCACCGAGGAGGAATGGCTGAGCATCCCCGAAGTCGGCGACGCAAGGAACAAACGCCAGAGGAACCCGCGTTACGAGAAGCTGACTCCTGTCCCCGACAGCTTCTTCGCCAAGCACTTGCAGTCCGGGGAGAACCACACATCTGTTGACCCCAGACAGACGGTGAGGAAAAAATACATGTCTATAAATCCGTCAGGGCTCACTGGCAAAAGCAGAGCGGCCTGATACAGCGGATGAAAAACAGTGGTGATTTTTTTGCTAATGGCTCCCCAGAACTGCGTGGTTGTTGGAGGGTCCACTGCCTCTCCCCTCAGTGATGGAATCTTTTTTTGGGGGGGGGGGATTTTAGGGGCTCAGTGGGCTGCGGCAGCAGGGGGGGAATCAGCTGAAACTTCCGCCCTCCCCATTAGGAAGATTTAAAAGCATTTGAGTTTTCTTAACTGCTTGGGGGGGGGGGGATTCAGGCCACTGTTGTGATAGCCGAACTTTTCCTCGCCTCGCTGGCAGAGAAGTTGCAGTGAGCGGCAGCCCCCTCCCAAACTTTGCGCTTTGCAGGATGCATCCTTCCTCCTGCGCCCGTCCCAGCTGTTTGCAGCTGTAGCACTTCTTCATATGAACATATGAAGCTACCAATGAATCAGACCCTGGGTCCATCCAAGTCAGTATTGTCTTCTCAGACTGGCAGTGGCTCTCCAGGGTCTTCAGCTGATGTTTTTCACACCTATTTGCCTGGACCCTTTTTTGGAGATGCCAGGGATTGAACCTGAGACCTTCTGCTTCCCAAGCAGATGCTCTACCACTGAGCCACCGTCCCTCTCCTGCTCTCCGGGATCTCAAGCGGAGGTTTTTCATGCCTACTTGCCTAGACCCTTTTTGGAGATGCCAGGGATTGAACCTGGGACCTTCTGCTTCCCAAGCGGATGCTCTACCATTGAGCCACCGTCCCTCTCCTGCTCTCCGGGATCTCAAGCTGAGGTTTATCATGCCTACTTGCCTAGACCCTTTTTGGAGATGCCAGGGATTGAACCTGGGACCTTCTGCTTACCAAGTGGATGCTCTACCACTGAGCCACCGTCCCTCTCCTGCTCTCCGGGATCTCAAGCTGAGGTTTTTCATGCCTACTTGCCTAGACCCTTTTTGGAGATGCCAGGGATTGAACCTGGGACCTTCTGCTTACCAAGTGGATGCTCTACCACTGAGCCACCATCCCTCTCCTGCTCTCCGGGATCTCAAGCTGAGGTTTTTCATGCCTACTTGCCTAGACCCTTTTTGGAGATGCCAGGGATTGAACCTGGGACCTTCTGCTTACCAAGCAGATGCTCTACCACCGTCCCTCCCCAAATCAAAGAGTTTTAAATCAGAGAGTAGCCAGAGGGTAGCTGGATCTGTTGCTGCAGTGCGTATTGTCATCAGCTGGATTGGAGCAGAAGGGTAGCCGTGCTGGTCTGAAACGATCGCATCAAGTTAAGAGTCCGGTGGCGCTTTTAAGACCAACGCAGTTTTCTCCCGTTTCGTTTTATCTGAAGAAGAGCGCATGCGCACGGAAGATCATACCTTGAATAAAACTTCGTTGGGCCTAAAGGTGACCCTGGACTTTTAACTTGATTGCGTAGTAAAACAGTTATTTTGGAGTCCAGTGCAGCTCTGTAGCCAGGAGTTTTTAAGTGTGTGTGTGTGGGGGGGGGGGGGAGGGAAATCTAAATGTCTTAGGGGGCACTGGCTAATTAAATTAAAGTCAATTTAATTAAAGTTTGTAGAACCTTTCGGGCTCAAGTGCCGTGCTCTACTGGAGAAAGTTTTTCTTCCAGACGTTTCGTTCTCGGCTGGAACGAAAAACTTTCTGGAAGAAACAACTTTCTCCAGCAGAACACGGCACTTGAGCCCGAAAGATTCTACGAACCCTAATGATGATGCCAGCCGCGAAAACCTGAAATCTTGGAATTTAATTAAAGTTTCTGCACAACCGTTCCTTCTTTCTTTACGCCACTTTGCCTCTTTTTAAGTTCCGAGGGTTTCCCTATCCTTTTCTTAGGAAAAGGGATTTTCTTTCCTTCCCCCTTTAAGCCCCTGGCCCCGATGACGGTTATTGTCCCTGGAAGGGGGAGCGTTCTCTGGAATCTGACTGAAATAGGAGATCTGCCTGGAGGGGGGAGGGGGGATGGCTAGATGGAAAGCTGGAGGGCCTTGCAGTGAAATCAGGAGAGCAGGATTGCAGGGGCCCACTGTAGCTGCAGGCCTGGTCTAGTAGCGCAGGGCGGTAAAGCTGCAGTACTGCAGTCGGAGCCCTCTGCTCACGACCGGAGTTCGATTCCGGCGGAAGCTGGTTCAGTTCGCCGGCTCAAGGTTGACTCGGCCTTCCATCCTTCCGAGGTCGGTCAAACGAGGACCCAGCTTGCTAGGGGGAAAGGGAATCGAACGCAGGTTGTGAGCAGAGCTTAGGACTGCAGCACAGTCTCTTTAACACTCTGCGCCACGAGGCTCTTCAGGAAAATAAAACAGAAGCCCAAATAAAGAGAGAAAGAGAACTCGTTCTTTCCAGGGTTTCAAGATGGCTTCGGTGCTCTTCTTCTGCTCGGTCTCTCATATATAGATTAATTCCTAACGGAGTCACAGAATACAATTTTTGTATTAGAGCCCCACGTCGCAGAGCGGGAAAGCTGCAGGGCTGCAGTCTGAACTCCCTGCGCACGACTTGAGTTTGATCCCGATAGAAGCTGGGTTTAGGTAGCCGGCTCCAGGTCGACTCAGCCTTCCATCCTTCCGAGGTCGGTCAAAAGAGTCCCCAGCTGCTGGGGGGAAAGTGTAGATGACTGGGGAAGGCAATGGCAAACCACCCCCGTAAAAAGTCTGCCGTGAAAACATTGTGCAAGCGACGTCACCCCAGAGTCGGAAATGACTGGTGCTTGCACAGGGGACTACCTTTACCTTTAGAAGCACTTTAGAGATTTTGGGTATAATTTTTAGAGAGTCAAATCTCCCTTTGTCAGAGGTGAGTAAGGGTGGAGATCTGAGTCGCCACATCCTAGCGAGAAGGTGGGAGGGGTGTTATAATGAATGCTATAAAGAATGCTATAAATACCACAGAGGCACAGTGTGCGTTGTAATTGGCTTGATTTAGAGCAGAGGGGAAATGCTTGGGGGTGGGGGTGTTGTTTTAAACCGAGCGCTCCAGTTATTACCGAGAGTTGCGTGCGTGTTCTCTTCCGTCAGAGACTTTCAGTGACTTTTGGCTTGCTCTGTTTCCCCTGCAGCAATTTGGAGGTCTGAACACACCCTACCCTGGAGGCTTAAATACCCTTATCCAGGTGGGATGACTCCTGGGCTGATGACCCCTGGCACAGGTGAGCTGGACATGAGGAAGATCGGCCAAGCAAGGAACACCCTGATGGACATGAGACTCAGCCAGGTAAGGGGCCCGGGGCAGAAAGCTGTGGGAACTGCCTCTTCTTCAGACCAGTGGTCCAGCATCCTGCCTCACTCAGAGGCCAACCAGTTCCTCTGGAGGCCAACAACAGGGCAGAGAGGCCGAGGCCTTCCTAAGAACATCAGAAGAGCCCTGCTGGATCAGACCTGTGGTCCATCTAGTCCAGCCTCCTGGCTCACACAGTGGCCAGCCATTTCCTCTGTAGGGCCAACAATAGGGCAAAGAGGCCAAGGCCTTCATAAGAACATCAGAGAGCCCTGCTGGATCAGACCAGTGAGGGTCCATCTAGTCCAGCATCCTGCCTTGCACAGTGGCCAACCGGTTCCTCTGAATGGCCAACAATGGCAGAGAGGCCTTCATAAGAACATCAGAAGAGTCCTGGTGGATCAGACCTGTGGTCCATCTAGACCAGCGTCCTGCCTCACTCAGAGGCCAACCGGTTCCTCTGGACGGCCAACCACAGGGCTCAAAGGCTGAGGCCTTCTCTGATGTTGTCTCCTGGCTCCGGGATTGAGGGGTTGACTGCCAGTGAATGTGGAGGTTCCATTTAGTTAGCATGGCTGTTAGCCACCGATACACTTATCTTCCCGAACCTCTCTAATCTCCTTTTCGTGCTGTTTATTCCTGTGGCCGCCACGACATCCTCCAGCACCGAATCCCACATTTTAATCATTCTCTGCGGAAAACAATATTTTCTTTTGTCTGTCCTGAACCTACTGCTCATCAGCTTCATTAGATACCCTCGAGTTCTAGTCTTTTGGGAAAGTGGGGCTGAGTAACAGCAGTTAACCATGGCTGCGGCACTTGGGGGTCTGGCCCTCAAATAATGGCCTTGATGGACCAACGGTCTGTTTTAATAGAAGGCGGCTTCAGTTGAGTGCTTTTTATTTTTTTTTTTAAATATTCAATGCAACGATTGAGCTTTAAAAGGTAAGATCCCCACTGGGGTCTATCTAGTCCAGCGTCCTGTCTCACACGCTGGCCATCTGATTCGTCTGGAGGGCCAACAACAAGGCATAGAGGGCAAGGCCTTCCTCTGATGTGGCCTCCTGGCTGTGGGATTCAGAGGACTCGTGCCTCTGGGAGGGATGGTGGCTCAGTGTAAGAGCATCTGCTTGGGAAGCAGAAGGTCCAGGTTCATCCCTGGCATCTCCAACTAAAAAGGGTCCAGGCAAGTAGGCGTGAAAACCTCAGCTTGAGACCCTGGAGAGCAGGGGAGGGACGGTGGCTCAGTGGTAGAGCATCTGCTTGGTAAGGAGAAGGTCCCAGGTTCAATCCTGGCATCTCCAACTAAAAAGGGTCCAGGCAAGTAGGCGTGAAAAACCTCAGCTTGAGACCTGGAGAGCAGGGGAGGGAGCTCCGTGGTAGAGCATCTGCTTGGTAAGCAGAAGGTCCCAGGTTCAATCCCTGGCATCTCCAGCTAAAAAGGGTCCAGGCAAGTAGGCGTGAAAAACTCAGCTTGAGACCCTGGAGAGCAGGAGAGGGATGGTGGCTCAGTGGTAGAGCATCTGCTTGGTAAGGAGAAGGTCCCAGGTTCAATCCCCGGCATCTCCAACTAAAAAGGGTCCAGGCAAGTAGGGGTGAAAAACCTCAGCTTGAGGCCCTGAAGAGCCGCTACCAGTCTGAGTAGACAATACTCACTTTGATGGACCCAGGTTCTGATTCAGTATAAGGCAGCTTCATATGTTCATACGACATGCAGGTCCCCCTCACCCCCCATGGCTGGTAGCAGTTGATAGACTTCTCCATTAACCTACCTAATCATCCTGAAAGCTGTTGATTCCTGTGGCTGCACCGCCTACTGTGCAGTGAATTGCCACATTTAATCACCTATATAAGATTATCGATGAGGCAGAGAGGGTTGACGAAGAGAAATTTTTCTCTCCCCTCCCAAAATACTAGG